>NW_019384654.1:236075-241169 GCF_000671375.1 Centruroides sculpturatus | reverse complement strand
TAGTGATGTAACGAATAGTATATTCGGCCTCAGGCCGAATACCGAATATTCGGCCAGGAGTGTGGCCGAATAGCCGAATATTCGGCCAAACTATTCGGCTTGATTAACGCACGTACGAAAATTGGCGCGCAAAATCGCATTATATGGCAAGGATCGCGCACCCTGTTCTCTATTGGCCCGCTGTCACTACACTTCTTCAATCGCGTTAATTCTTGACAGTTGTAGCGGACAGACATGAGCGTCATGGCAGTATGTTATACAAGTGCTGTATTATTTAAATTATTCTTTCGCAGGAGGAAACAATTGCTCCCTGATATACTTCTGTCTAAGCAAATATGATGATAATATCATTCTTTCGCAAATCATATACCTATAAGTCCATTGGAAAATCGTTTAAATTAGGAGCCTAACGTAAAGCATAATTTAGTACAAGATATAACAACACGGTGGAATTCTATCTTTTATATGTTAAAAAGGCTTCTTGAACGAAAACGAGCTATTTCCCTCTATCTAACTGATACAGCAAACATCTAATCTGACTGCAGAGCAGTGGGAGATTGTAGACCAATTACTGAAATTATTAAAGCCATTTGAAAAGATAACAAAAATTACTAGCTCAAACTACTCATGCTTATCTGAAATTATTCCCCATGTTGTTACTCTTAACCGCTACTGCAACAAGGCCGTGTCTTCTGACCTAGCACCTAAATTAAAGTTTATGGCGATCGCCATGCAACAAGGGATAAAACNTTATTGCATTGCAAACATTTAAAAATAATTTTTCTACAAAAAGTGGGTTGAATAGTTACGTATGGAAAAGATGGAAGAGATGTAAGAAGAAATTTACTTGCAAAACCAACAAAAATAAGCACGTCTCAGAATGATTAAATTAACTTTTATGCAATAAAAGTTAATTTAATCATTGAATGTTGAAAGTTAATTTTATTACATAAATAACTTTTATGTAATAAAATTAACTTTTATTACATAAAAGTTAATTTTATGTAATAAAATTTCAGATTCAACATTCAATGACTTTCAGATTCAACATTCAATGATTAAATTAACTTTTATTGCATAAAAGTTAATTTAATCATTCTGAGACGTGCTTATTTTTGTTGGTTTTGCAAGTAAATTTCTTCTTACATCTCTTCCATCTTTTCCATACGTAACTATTCAACCCACTTTTTGTAGAAAAATTATTTTTAAATGTTTGCAATGCAATAAATCGAATTTTAAGTAAAATTAGAGATAAAATAAATTTATTAAGTAGAAGCGAAAATGTTTACTTACACCATGATGTTTGCCACGTTAACAATGCAAGATTTTTCTATTTCCATTTTTTACCTTCTATACACACATAGCACAATATGAATAAAATTTTATAATTATATGTATTCATATGCATGGCATAATATGAATACATATAGTGAATACATACAGTTTGGCTTTTAGACACAAAAGACTTTTTTCTCCCTTACTCATCCTCATTATGACAAATGCAAAATAGGAAAAAATGAAAAAAGATGAGAAACGAGGTAAAATATACTTTGGACATATCGCATATAATATATTTGAGATAATTCATTAGAATTTGGTTCCAGATCGCCAGAGATTGTAAGTTTAATTATTATGCAAATCAATCATTTTATTAGTGGCTTAATAGCAATGTATTCAGCGTGAATATTGACAATCATACTTATATCAAACTTATACCAGTAACTATTTTTCTGTAACACGAGTTACAAAATAAAATTATATATACTTGAAATTATGTAACGTTTATAATATTCTAACCTTTTATCAATATTGGACGTTGCTTCGTCCAGGACGAGAATTTTATTCTGGCGTAGAATGGTTCTGGCAAGACAAATTAATTGTCTTTCTCCCACGCTGATATTTCGCCCTCCTTCTGTTAAATGCGAATCTAATCCTCCAGGTAATTTACTAATAACTTCTTTCAATTGTACCTTTAATTCAAATATTTATAAAAATAAATACGTTATAATTGAATTTAATCGAAAATAGGTTTAAAGAGAAAAATCTGCAAGTAAACTGAAAAATATCAATTTAAGTGTAACCTCCTCTATGGCTTTCCACAGCATTTCTTCAGAATATTCATTAAAAGGATCCATGTTTCTTCGAAGGGGACCGGTAAATAACATAGGATCCTGGAAAAAATATATGCATACTCTGTAGTAATTGTATTTTACAATTTGTTTTTATATTGGATAATATGAGCTAAAATTATAAAAAGTGGCCGAGCTGTTCCTGAACACTGGGCTTTCATTCATGGATTCGCGCCGTGATCGGACAGGCCGGACACATGGAGATACAGTAGAGCGTCGATTATCAGAATCAATTGGGGACTGGGGTTGTTCGGAAGATCGATGTTTCGGATAACCGATCATGTACGGTAAAATATATTAATTTATCTCATGTTGAAATTTTTCTCCTTTGCGTGGCGCTTCGCGTTGAATTTTTTCGATGTTAAGTTTAAGGAAGACTATTGTATCGTTAAAAATTATTTTTTTATTTTGTACAAATAAAATAAATGTATTTAAAAATATAAAAACAATAAAAAATTATACTTCAGAAGTTAATTTAGTATCAAAAACGTAAAATATTTGAGTAGCCCAAGACATAGCCAAAGATTACAGTGCCACAGCACTATCAGAAATTTAAATTTGCCAACTGGAAACCTTTCAGTTAATTGATGTTTCGGTTGATCAATGCTCTACTGTAGTTATGATAAATTCTTATATTTTAAAATAAACATAATCAATATGTTTGAAAATATCAAAATTTTCCTCACCCATCTGAAAAACCTTCATATTAGTAGACTTTAAGATGCCGTAAACAAGAGTCATGTCTGTCCTTTAAAATTATATGAAAATAGTGACATTGAAGCTAATTCCTGAAAGCAGAACATAAGCATTTGAAATATTTTTACACTAAATACCAAACTACATAAGGACAAACTAAACACAGTGGTTACTTGGCTGAATTAATTCACCTTTAATGGTGGGGAAATTTAAATAATGCTAACATTTTTGACCCAGTTAACAAGCCATCTTTGGGTGTAATGGTCAAAAGTGGAATGCTCATGCCTAAGCATTCCACATTTGACTTCACTCACTATTAAAGGTGTGTTGATTAATTCAACTAAAACATAAATACTAAGAGAAGCAGTAATACTGGCAATAGAAATACTGGAGAAGTTAGGGTGATTTTATAAACAAATAGTGAGTTTATACTGTTTGACTTGGATCGAAACAGTAAAAATAACTGACAATCTAATGAAAACTTAAAATTATGCTAATCTGAAGACTGGTTATAACAAAGAAAACAAACAATAAATTGTCAGAATTACATTGCTCTCTATTGAAACAAACATCTGATTTAATAAAGTATAATTTTGAAATAATTTTAAGTGTGTGTCTGTCTCTCATGTCTTTTTTCGATGCTTCTACTGGATCTACATGATTAAAATTTTTCATGTTTCAAAGTTCATCACAGAAAATATTCTATTTGCTTAATGTATTCACTCCCAACACAGTGAGCAACATCTCTAACTATAAAATGTCAAAGAAATTATATAAAATAGTCTTAGAATTCCTGAAATATTTATGGAAAACTTTAGGACACTCACAAGCAGGATCAACACATGCAATGTTGTGACAGCAAGTGCTCTAAGTCATCGCCAGCAGTGAGCACATTAAGTAAATCAAAATAAATTGCTTAATAAACATTAAGACAAATTTTTTAAGAATATTTTTCTCAGAAATGCATCAGTTGAGGATATTCTTATTCATAATTGAATCGGTCAGCACAAAAAGATATTAATTTTATTTCATCAAGTTTGTATATTATTAAGCCCATAGAAAGAAAATTTTGGGGAGGACATATCATATGAAAAGTTGCTCAATACAAATCAACTGCAAATGAGGTGGGTGAGACCTGTAAACCTTACAAATAAGAAGAAAAAAAGTCAAAGAAACTAACTGTCTATATGCAACCCTTGACAAGATATAAATGTAGTTCCCTGAATATCTGACTGGGCTGCTTGTTAAACATACAACAGACTTAACGGGAACAGAACACAACTCCAATCTCATTTGGAAGTAGCAAGTGCGATGGCATTTCTCATGTTTTACGAGCTTTTAACCATCTCTAGTAAAGTAAAAAATGATGTATTTTTGGCATTGTTTTGAGAAATAATTCGATTTTTTCACTTAAATTGTACCTCATTTTTGCAGTTCTTCTAAATTACAGATAGGAAACTTTCAAGGACTACATCTAGGCAAGAGTCACACATAAACCATTGGTTTCTTTGACTATTTTTACTCCTATGGGCAAGGTCTACAGCTCTGACAAGGTCCCAACCGCCTCATTCAGAGCTACATTTGCTGCAGCCTGCAACACAAGATAATCCAAAACTGAAATCTTCCATTACAGTCAACAATCTGAATTAGTATTTTATACTTGATACAATTGCAGATATCAATGACACTGTTGGGATCTTAACAGAGCTGTACAGCATGCCTATAGGAACAAAAAGTCAAGGTAACCGTACCTCTATATGTATCCTTCACCAGATATGGCCTCCTGAAATTGGCCACATGCGATCAGAAGTCTTGCCACACACCACAAGTTCCGTTAAGACAATTAAATTTGCATTTAACTATTTAGCTGGTGCAACTATGCCAGCTTCAAGTAGCCCACTCAACCATTTTCAAGTACTCAAAATTTTTTAGAGGGCGTGTGAGTTCTCCCCCGCATGAGCACCAACGTGGTTGCTATTGCTCACATCAAAGCATGTGGCTACATGTGAATATGTACGGCTCACCATTGCTCGACCAACATGAATATGTAGTACCAATTCGAAGTAAAAACTGTTTTTGGTCAAAAGAAATTGATTTGCATTTATTATTTGTTACAGGTACTAATCACCACGCCTAAAACAACTTGTTTACATTCACGACATCCATAAGATGGCAACCAAAACTGCTGCAGTTAGGTTTCCACATTTGGAGGCAAATATCTGGCAAAGGGTCACATTTAGAGGTATTGTTTCAATGACTTTTTTGCTCC
>NW_019384654.1:216098-230426 GCF_000671375.1 Centruroides sculpturatus | reverse complement strand
GTTTTGGCTCTGCGTTAATTATCCTATCAGGACTTGTTCTTTTATATACGGGTATACAGATGACTAAACTACATAATAAGTAGGTAGTTTTCATTTTATTTGTTACCCTTTTTTGATCTCTTAAAAAATAACTTAGTTATATTACTTTTCCTTTGATCTTTTACATAAATAAGCAAAAAATTGCGCTTTCTCGATCTTGAAATGTATGTTCAGCATTGATAAAAGTTACCAAAATGAATTAATTTACTGTGTTTTGTTATTTCTTACTCCTGTTTTTAGGTATTCGGTATTCGGCCGAATAGCGAAAAATAGGCCGAATAGGCCGAATACCGATTAGTGGCCGAATATTCGTTACATCACTAATTTAAAGTTAAACATTAGAAGAAACAAAATGAAATTAAGAAACTTAAATAAATACTGTTTAGAAATCTGTAAATAATTTTTCATTTGAATAAGTAATTGTACAAAAATGCGTATTACTCGGAAATCAAAAACTCTTCTCAATTGTTGAAGCGCTGTAAAACAATTTATAACATGGAATTAGGTTGTAAGAGAAATTATTTAATTAGATTTCAATTAAAATATTTAAAAGAAATGGGAGAAGGTGAATATCTCGGTTGAAATCCTGGGATAAGGTACAATTATTTAAATAAGAAAGTGATATTTAGAGTTTTTGAGAAGAGTAAAAAGATAAAAAAATTTTGTTTTTTTAATTTAAAATTTAATAATAATACGCTGAACGGAAAATTCAAAAGAAAAAAGAAACCGAATTCAACAAAGTTTCAAAATCTATTTGGAATCAATGATGAAATTACTCGAAATAATGAAAAAGATATGCATAAATATTCAACAGGCAGGAATAATTATAAGATTATGGAAAGAAATATACTAAAGCCAAGCAATGTCAAATTATTTTTAAAAATTCATTTTAAAAAGCGATAGATATTGTAAGAGGAAAAAGTGAAATAGAATATAAAGTTCTTGATTGCTTCTTGTTCTTTCATTTGTTCTTTGAAATTAAGAAGAAATTTCGATTTTGGAAAGGTTAAAACAATGATTCGAATCCTTCGTGTTTAAACTTTTTTTAAAGGATCTGTAGTAATATAGGATCACCTACATTGGCGCAGCCAAGAGGATAGTTGCGGCACGCACAAAGGTTTAAAGAATATACAGGTTTTTACATCGAAAAAGGGATGGGAAAATTTTTTATTTTGTCGGAAACTAAATTTCACAACGGAATGCTAAGCGAGTTAAAGAACTGAGTTAAAGAGGTAAATCTGTGGATCGTGACAGAAGAGCTTTGTCGCACAATAGACGATAGTCTGAAGTTATCGGAGTAAAAGGAACTTGTTATAAAAAGTAATGATTTTATTAAACTTTCCAGCATTCGAATCTTATCTGTTACAGTGTTCGAAATTTTTATCTTAACATCTTTTTTTAAATTTTAACCATTTTTTTAACATTCTGTTTGAATTTTAACTTTAGCATTTGTCGAAGCTGAACACATACAATAAATAATAAACCATATAAATATAAATCTAGCAACACATATATATATAAGACAGATCACATTGTACACAACCTCACGAATAAGTCTTTTGGCAAGGCCAACTTGAAAGAAAAGCGGGTACATGCAATATCACTACAACAGGATTCCACTGTATACAGGATATTTACTATAGCCATCCTTTGATAAATGCGTTTAATAATTTTTTCGATGTTACTGTGTAGGCTATATTAAACGCATTAATCAAATATTTGCAGTATTTTTTAATATTTTTTTGACTATTGAGTAACTGAATAAAAACATTTCTAAATTTAATAATATCAGTNTACAAACAAAATAAATATATTGAAAAATATAAAAACAATAAAAAATTATACTTCAGAAGTTAATTTAGTATCAAAAACGTAAAATATTTGAGTAGCCCAAGACATAGCCAAAGATTACAGTGCCACAGCACTGGCGGCGAAAATTTAAATTTGCCGACTGGAATTCTTCCGGATAATTGACGTTTCGGATGATTGACTTTCGGATAATCGACGCTCTACTGTATATGGTTTTCTGTATGTCTCTAAGGCCTAAATATGGGCCAGTTAGTCTTAAAAAGTCCTCTCGAAAGGCATCCCCCTAAGGAGATCGCTCAAGTGTTGTGTTGTCATGACTTAATGAAACAAACAAACGAAGATAAATATCAAAATACGTTACATCAATAATTATCGTAGAATAAACGAGATGCAATAAAGCATATACACATAAGCAACGTTGAAATTAACTCATTTCATGGTTTTTTAAAACACTTTGTGTAAGATTGAATTTTTGAAAATTTAATCTGATTGCTGAGAAATTAGTAGATTAATATTGTTTCATATTCTGATTGGTATGTAATTTAGATATCAGGTAAATGTTGTTATTGGCAATAAGTAAAATCAGTATGAAGCCAAATTATGGAAATATTTGTATTTTTGTAACATTTAATAAGTTGTGTGAATTGAATTTTTCAGAACTACTGTAGAATTCGAAACAGTACATCGTGCTGCATGTTTCGGTTTGTTTAGTCAACTGCTCTATGCTATCAGTAAACTGATTATATTTTTTCGATCGGACTGAAAATGAACACATTAACGACTTTTGCGCATATACTCTGTTGCAGTTTTCAGGATTACATTTATTTCTACCCGTGGTATTTAACGCATAACGTGTCCAAAGAAATTTTTCTTCACTCGATATGAAATGTCACATTATTCATTGGACAATTATAAATGATCGGCTTCATTTTATGGAGACTGTTTAACACTTCCTTATTGTTTCATAGATAAATTTTTTGATGACAATTAATTAGTTGATTACATCTTATATATTAGTTTATAATTGTTATCTCTGCAAATAAAAAATATTTATTTTTTTGAATCGACAACTAATAGAATTTCTACACTTTTATCAAGGAGTGTCTATACACTATAAATATACTAACATTAAATTTATAAAATTAATATTAGTGTATACGGTAAAACTTCGATTTACAAATTTCCCTGTTTCCGAAAAAAATCATAAAAGCGTTATTTGCTTCATTTGCTATACAATAACTCGTTTTCCAAACAATCTACTCGGAATTGCTGGCCATCAATAGTTAACTTTTTATACTTCCTCTGTTAAAGAAAGTCGAATCAACGACAAGTTTTACGTTTAAACAGTGATGCCGAGATCCGCCTTTTCTCTTTAGACGTCACAACACGAACCATTCAAGACATTTTTCGTCAAATAAAATTTCAATAGGCATGCAAGAAAAAACTGCTTCGGGTTTCTTTTCAATTTAAATTACACAATTACATCAAGTTCGCGTCACAATTGAATTTAAATGAAATTAACTCATAAAAACCGCGTTAACTGACATTCTCGTAACGTAAATAACATCCAATAATTAGTAATTAAGATACTTAGCTTAACTGAAAGTAAATAACAAATATTTATTAATATTACATATTATAGTATTAATATCTAATTTAATTTAAGGACACTTCCCGAGTTATCTCGGACAAGTTCCATAGCGTTACAGAAAACTCGGGCGTTTGGATCCTCTGAAATATTTTTTTTTTATTGTTGGAATGTTTTTTAGGTCTCCAAATTTTTTCAAAAATTTTTTCCCGCGCGAAAAAATGTTATCGCGATTTTAATCTACTTTTAATGACGCACGATTAACGCTTAATTGTTTTTAATCCGATTCAGATATCAAATTTTATTCATTGTTCTAAAGTTGTAGTGCACGTATTTTCTTCGGTAAAGTTATTTAAAGCTAGTTTCTGACGTCAGAAACAACCTCCAATAGTTTTTTAATTTTTTTAATTAATAGATTTTATTATATATACGTTTAATTAAGTCGGGGGTTCAGAAATCGCAATTAAAATTTGAATTTTTCAAAAATATTAAAAATATATGGCCAGCTAGTATTCACCCTACTATAAACCCATTGCCTGCTGAGACATCTATGAGAATGTCCCGGGAAATCAAACTCCAGCTGTGTTCAAGGTCATCCAGCTATGTAAACAATGACTCATCAGCATCAGATTTCACAGAAAGGCCAGACAAAGGAAAATAAAATTTGAAGCTTTTTCTTCAAAATTAACGCATTTCTTTCGTCTTGTTTCAGTTTTAAGCATTTTTTTTTTATGTTTAATTACATTAACATTAAAATTTTCTTCGTAAGCAATGAGTTTAGGGGCTACAGACATGCAAAATTCTGAAGTTTATTGGGGTTTTTTCACCACAATGGGCAAGATGAAAACTTCCAGTGTTGAGGAACAGAACCGCTTATCTCACTAGTGTGTCTATAGATAATATTATATTATACACAATATTAAATTGTATTTGTAAGCAATTTTATGGATAAAATACAGCTAAAAATGTAAAACTAAATTTGTTTTAATGTTCTGGTACGAATAAGTAGATTTTACGTTGTTTCTTATGGGAAAATTTGTTTCGGTTTAAGAAGAAATCGGTTTCCAAATGCAGTACATCGTCGATTATTGGAATCAATTAGGGACTGGGGTTATTCCGAAAATCGATATTTCGGCGTGTCGCTTCGCCTTGAATTTTCGTCAATGTTAAGCCTAACGAAGACTATTCTATCATAAAAAATTATTTTTTATTTTGTACAAATAAAATAAATATATTGAAAAATATAAAAACAATAAAAAATTATACTTCAGAAGTTAATTTAGTATCAGAAACGTAAAATATTTAAGTCGCCCAAGACATAGCCAAAGATTGCAGCGTCATAGCACTGGCGAATAATTTAAATTTGCGGACTGGAATTCTTTTGGACAACTGACGTTTCGGATAATTGACTTTCAAATAATCGACGTTCTACTGTAACTTCCTGTAATGAATTAAGTTCCTATATTGAAGATTCAGTGGATTTGATTTTCGTCTAAATTAAATACGAATTTTATAGAAAGTGAAATTGTTTATTAACACATCTCTCATTCATAATCAAAATATAAATTTATGGATATTGGTATAAAGATATTAAATATATACGTAAAACTATTTGTCTGTCAATCAGAATTTATATTAAAGTTAAAATGCAATTCATTAAATCATACCTATATTTTTGAAACTTTCTATGAAGCAGGAAAAGTAGTCGTTTCGTTTCTCTAATATATTTTATAAAGTATATGTTTGTTTAACTTACACCATCAGAAATTTTCATATTTCCAATTGCTAATTCTGATTTATTAAAAAAAAATAATCGTGCCTCAAGGTACATAAATGTGATTTTTTCGAAAAATGATCACACTATACTTCAGTAGTTACTTCACATTACTTAATAATAAGTATTTTTCAAATTACATTACACTTTTTTTTGGCTTAGCAATCTACATCATCATGGACATGTTTTAAAATAATTAACGAATTAAATTTTCGTAGGAAAAAGAAAATAATAACATTTTTAACGTGAAAAAAATATGAAAATAATTAAATACAAATTATACATATCGAATTAATTATTACTTACTTGAGGAATGATTGATATTTTACTACGAAGATCCCGAAGTCCAATGTCTTTAATGTCAACACCATCGATGGTTATCGTTCCTGTTGGCTCTGTCATGCGAAATAACGCAGCAATTATAGAACTTTTTCCTGCTCCTGTTCTCCCAACAATTCCTATCTGCAATTAATTTATAATAAACACCAATTCAGGCAATAATTACGAACAATACTATTCCAATTTGCAGATGTTTTACCTTTTCTCCGGAGCGAATATGAAATGTTAAGTTTTTTAACACAATATTTTTATCCGTGGAGTATTGCAAAGAAACATTATCGAAATGAATTTCTCCTCTTTCTGGCCAATCAGATAGTGGTCGTTTATTAGGCAAACTCTCGTAGGATGCTTCCGATTTCAAATTGCTGTATTTCAGAATGCGTTTTACAGCATTCATCTGGAAAATTTACTTTTTATGAAATAACAATTATATTATCCAAAAAATAAATTATGCGTAGCATTTCATTAAATTTATTGATACAGATATTTTCAGAAAAGGGCCAGTTAACGACGTTAATACTTAGTTTTCCTTCATTTTAAATTAATTTTTATTCTTATTAAACCATTATATTTTCTATGTACAGTACATATATAAACTAAAATTTACTTTTTTTTCATAAAATTTCAGTTTGTAACTTTCGAATAATCTAAAATCTGCAGAACAATGAAAAATTGAATTTTCAACAAAAGTCAATGTATGTATTTGTATGATCTTTCTTACCCTTTGTAAAAAACTTTCTGGCATTTGAAAATTTAAGAAATCTTAAATTGAGTAAATAAATTCAAAAGTTAGCTACTCGTAGTGAGAAAGATATCTGTACGTGTGATGTATTAATTTGCCAAACTCCATTTAGTGTTAGTAACGTTTTTCCATTCGTAAGCTTGATATTTATTTATTAATGGATGTAAATACTTTAATACAAATCTTTAATTTTTCAAAAGTAAAATGAATTTCAGAAAGTATTCAAAAGAGTCAAAAAACGAAATCAAAAGAATTTTAATATCGTTACATCACTAATATGTACACAATGGTTTATTTGCCTTTTCAGACTTTTTTGTGTTTAAGCTGTATGAAAGCCGAATATTTTTAAACCATCAACATGAATTACTACAAGATTAAAATACTTTTCCTTGTTATGTCATAAAAGTCAAAAAAATTTAAGTTAAATATTAGAATAAATACAACGAATTTAAGAAACTAAAATAAACACTGTTTAAAAATCTGTAAATAATTTTTCATTTAAATAAGTACTTGTACAATAAAATGCACGTTACTCGGAGATCAAAAACTCTTATCGTTTGTTAAAGCGCTTTAAAACAATTTATAATAAACTGTTTAGTTTTAAGATAAATTATTTACTTAGATTTCAATTAAAATATTTAAAAGAAACGAGAGAAGGTAAGTATCTTCGGTTGAAATCCTTGTATAAGTTACAAGCATTTAAATTAAGAAAGTAATAATTAATTAAAATTTCTGAGAAGAGTAAAAAGATAAAAAATTTATTTTTTTTAAATTTAATAATAATATACTAAACAAAAAATGCAAAAGAAAAAGTAATCGAATGCAACAAATTTTCAAAATCTATTCGGACTTAATATTGAAATTACTCGAAATAGTAGAAAAGATATGCATAAATAATTAGATTATGGAGAGAAATATATTTTAGCCAGAAGTGTCGAAATAATTTTAAAAATTTATTTTAAAAAGCGATGCATATTGTAAAAGAAAATAGAAAATTTAAATATATAAAATTACTTGTTCTGACTGACTGACTGAGTCACTGATTCACCATTGCCCAGAGCAAACCGCTAAACCTAAAGGTGTGAAACTTGGTACACAGTTAGAGAACGTCGTGAAAATTAGCACTAAGAAGGATTTTTCGAAATTCCCTAGCAACGAGAGAGGGAAAGCATTAAGGCTAAACCTGATGAACGGCTTTTCCTGTACTATTTTAGATGTGTGTTTTGTTTTCAACAACGTTTCGTCTTCATTGAGTTATTAGGTGTATTAAATTGACATTTCAGACACTTAACCAAATGTTCGAACCGTTTTAAAGTCATATTTGTTATTGCATATTGGTTCGATTATAAAACGATTATAAAAGTTCCAGAAAATTGATCAAATTGAAATTAGTTCGTTTGATGCTCGCCAATTCTCATCATTCCAGCGGTAAGTCTTATATAACAATTACTATGGTTGTTGAAATACTGAATATAAATTGGGTTTGCTTGCACAACCTCTCCGGGCGAAGTTGCGGGTAACGGCTAGTAAAATATAAAGTTTTTGATTGCTTTTTGTTCTCTCGTTTTTCTTTGTAATTAAGAAAAAGTTCGCTCTTTGAGAAGATTAAAAAAATGTTTCAAATTTTTTTTCTTTATACTTTTTTTAAAAGGAGCTGTAGTAATATAAAATCACCTACATTGGCACAGCTGACAGGATAGTTGGGACATGTACAAAGGTTAAAAGAATATACAGGTTTTTCTTTGAAAAGGGGGTATAAATATTTTTTCACTTTGTCGACAACAAAATTTCACAGCGGAATGTTAAGCGTAAAAAGTGTTTAAAATGTTGATCTGTGGATCGTGAGAGAAGAGCTTTTTGGCGCAATAGATGATAGTTTGAAGGTATCTGAGTTAAAGGAACTTATTATAAAAAGTAATGAATCTATTAAACTTTTCAGCATTTGAATAACTTACGTATCTGTTACAGTGTTCAAAATTTTTTCTTAACATTTTTTTTAATTTTAAGCTTGTTTTTTAACATTCTATTTGAAACTTAACTTTAGCATTCTTCCAAGCAAAACATGCACAATCAAAAATAAACCATATAAATATAAAACTAGCAACATATATATATATATATATATATATATAAGACAGTTCACATTGTACACAACCTCCCGATATAGTCCTTTGGCAAAGTGAACTCAGGGGGAGACGAGTAGGTCCAATATCACTACAACAATTTCCACTGAATACAGGTTATTCAGTGGAAATTGTTTGATAAATGCTTTCTTTGATAAATGCGTTTCATAATTTTGTCGATGTTACTGTGTAGAGTAAAACACATTCATCAAGTATTCGCAGTATTTTTCAATATTTTTTTGACTATTTAGTAACTGAATAAAAACATTTTTAAATTTAATAATACCAGTGTTATCAAACCAACATAAGAATTTCTTTATTAGGCATTATTTTTTTAATATATGTAGGATAAAATAATAAGTAAAATATGTGCTGTGTGGTTATAAGAAAATATTCTCTTACAAAAAGTTTATCTTTGTCAAAAAATTTCATATCGCCCGATAAAGAAATCTGACTGTTTCGTTTTAAATTATAATTTTTAATTTAATTGAGTAACTATGTAATACCTGAAACTCCACTTCGGATGTCACTCCAATAAGGTGTTGAAAACGTATTATTATTAGTATTCCATAATTCAATACAAGTCCAATTTGGCTTCCTGCATTAACTAAAGCCAGAAGTACATATTAAAAATTATTTATTTTATAAACTATAAATATATAAATATATTCACTCACCTGCTTTATTTGAAACACCTAAAACGATAACAGTGATAATTAGATTTATGAAACAAATGATATTACCGTATATGGAAAGCCATCGATTTAATGCCATGTAAAGAAACCACGTTGCAGTGTGGTTATCCTGATACTTATTAAACATAGATTTAAATTTGCTGTCAGCATTAAATGCTCTAATTGTTGTTAGTCCGTAAAGAGATACACTCAAATGAGAAAATACTGGACTTCTCACTGTGAAAAAAAGAAATCAATAATTTAAGCGAAGCTGTATTTAATATAATAATTATTATCTTATTACTTTTAAAAATCAACCAAAACATTTTTATATGTAAGTAGCAAACTTCTGGTCGCATTTGCATGTAACTTAAAAACGCAAGCAGAACTTTTGTCTGTTTATGCAAAGAGTAATTGAAATAGATTTTATCTAAAATATGTCAAACCAAAAACCACAAAAAGTATTAAACATTGTAATAATTTCTCGCAGAAAAGAATAGCAATATTTCCTGTAGTTAATTTCTGAACGAAATCTATTTCACTACGACTACTCATTATGGTCAAAATGTTGATAAATTGCTGTTGGGAGCTCTATTGGGATAAAAAGGCTATCCACAATCGAAAGTACGTTAAAACTGCTGAAATTTTTTGGTTTGAAGCTAACAAGATGCAACCTGTCAAACAGCATGGTATTGCTGTATGAATTTCAATTTTGTGGATCATTATATGCGTCAAATATCTTTATTACAAAAATAGGGCAAGGAGATGCATATTTTTCCCGCTGAAAAATCTTTATGCCCAGCAAACACTAAAATATTTCAGAAATAATTTAGAATTGTGTGTGACACAATTCTAAATTATTAAAGGAGATATTATATTAAAAGCATTTATATTATCAATTAGTCTGAAATATTGAAATGTTAAACATGGGTTAAAAAACAAAATTTAGCATGGGAATTTATACACAATTCGCATTGATGCTATTACTTTTGATGAATAAAGTATGAAGAACGTGAAAGATTTGTCATTTCTCGATGGGTAAAAATATAGTAGAAATTTTGCTCGTTATTAAAATAAAAATTTTTAAAGCTCTTTTTTTACTCTTACATGATCTTAATTTCGAAGTATTAAACAAAACAGATATTAAAAAAACATACCAAAATTTCCAAACACACAAATACACACTCCAGTATTCACTAAGTTTGTTGTGCATGAAACATCTGTACCTACAAGAACTCAAAGAAGTTTGAGTTCAATTCAAAAGCTTTCTTTTGGTCTTTACTGCATTCAATAAAAACAAAGTGTTTTTGTTAATAGTAATACAGTATATTGTATCTATTATGGTAATAATAATTTATTATCGTATGTATAAAAGTGCAAACTAAATGCTTAAGTCAACTTTATTCACATTATGTCTAAGTATACATTGATGTAATTGATAATTTCAGAAATTACCTTTTATAAGGAGTTTCTATTTGTGCTATGTTTTGATAATGGTAGCACTTTCGAGTTTGAAAATATTGTCAAATCAAAAGTCCACCAAAGGTTAAACTAATATATGCCAATTAAAAAGACACAATAACAATATTCACTTTAAAATGTCCATTGTCTGTGTATATAACAACTTTGAATAAATTTTAGAAGTTTCTGTATATGGGGTAGACCTTAATTCTAGTTTCACTAAAACTGTTCAGATTCTTAAACTGATAGGTTATTCGATTGTTATTAAAAATTATGATACTTTATTATGTGACCATAGGGTCAGTGTCTCTTTGACACCACGTCAGGATGTGACACCACCGAGTCTTTCAGGACTCGGAAATCGTGACTTTACATTACATGAGCAGTAGCATGTGAAAGGTGAGATTCGGAGTAGAGGTGAGGAGAGAGACAAGGTAGTGACTCACTTAGATTCCATATTTTCTAACAAATAACAATTTTAATAAGAACCAAAAAAAATGCAGATATATTCGATTTCTGGTATAGCCCCCTAATTATACTAGGCCGTTCAAGAGAGAGAGTTTACAAACGAATCGCGGGTTGATAAATACCTTTCTTCTGGGTCGAAAATCTGTCATAAGATGAAACCACCGATGGAATGTTCAATCAAATTGTTCTGGATCTTGTCTGTTTACAGGAGCACAGAGATGTGGAGGCACGGAAGTGGGGATGATATCCTTAAAGAGGCACGATCTTTGTCACGGTATTAATCCAGGAGGACGACTTTGGTGGACAGACGTTGGAAGATGACTGACTTCAGTTATTTTTTCCATTCTCTCTTGTTATTCCTCTTGGATTTTTTCCATGAGGTCAGGTGGTCATGGTTAAGGGTCTGGCGTCCAATATATACACTCTATCAAAAGTTCCAAGTGACATCACTGACTAACTGGAGCCTCCTCAACAAGGAACTAACTCCATGGAAAATAATTTTTATGGTTTTTAGCCTAACCTGATAAAACGAAGTTAGATGATTGAATTTCCCAATAATTAAAATTTAAAATAACACTTTATTTTGGGTCTGCTCGTCCCTTACAATTATATACTACTTTTTATTGGGTAAAGATGCTGTTAAGCATTTCAAATTGACATCCAAAATCAATTAAATATTTTATTGAATAAAATAGTTATGTAGAAATAAATATAAATACTATTTCTGATAATTGTAGACATTGTTGCTATATTTGTGAGGAGAAGTTTGATAGTGATGATATCAGAGTTATGGATCACATGTCACTTTTGTGTAGCTGTATAATAGCTGTAACTTAAATTATAGTTTCAAAACCTTTATTTCTATTATGCTACATAATTTTACTATTTATGATTCCCATTTGATTTTCAAAAATATCAAATGGAAAATCAAAACAATACTTTCATAATGAATTATTTGGAAAAAGTCTTTGCAATGATGATTACAACCAGGTTAAATTAATTTGAGAAAACTTTTGTTGTAAAATGTTCAGAGATTATTTAAAATTATATCAATATGCAGACANTCGTAAGCAATGAGTTTAGGGGCTACAGACATGCAAAATTCTGAAGTTTATTGGGGTTTTTTCACCACAATGGGCAAGATGAAAACTTCCAGTGTTGAGGAACAGAACCGCTTATCTCACTAGTGTGTCTATAGATAATATTATATTATACACAATATTATATTGTATTTGTAAACATTTTTATAAATAAAATACAGATAAAAATGTAAAAAAAAACAATTTGTTCTAAGCTTCTGGTACAGAGTAATACATTTTACATTGTTTCTTATGCGCAAATTTGTTTCGGTTTGAGAAAAAATCGCTTTCCGTATAACTTCCTGTAATGAATTAAGTTCGTAAATCGAAGATTGAGTGTATTTGATTTTCTCTTAAATTAAATGATTTTTTAATATAAAGTGGATATATTAATTAACACATCTCTTATTTATTATCAAGATATAATTTTATGGAGATTCGTATACAGTTGTTAAATAAATACGTAAAACTATTAGTCTCACAATCAGAATTGTTGTGATTTATTAAAGTTCTTCATTAAAGTTAAAATGCAATTCATTAAATCATACATATATTTTTGAAACTTTCTATGAAGCATGAAAAGTAGTCGTTTCGTGTCTTTAATATATTTTAAAAAGTATATGTTCGTTTAACTTAGACCATCAGAAATTTTCATATTTCGAATTGCTGGTTTTAATTTATTAAGAAAAAAATAATCGTGTTTCAATATTCATAAATGTGACTTTTTCGAAAAATAATCACATTACATTTCACAAGTTATTTCACATTACTTAATAATAAGGTTTTTCAAATTACATTACACCTTCTGGGCTTAGTAATCTGCATCGATATCGACGTGTTTTATCATAATTAACAAATTAAGTTTTCGTACAGAAAAGCAAATAAAATCATTTTATCATGAAAAAAGTATAAAAATAATTAAATATGAATTATGCATATCGAATAAATTTTTACTTACTTGAGGAATGATGGATATTTTACTACGAAGATCTCGAAGTCCAATATCTTTAATATCAACACCATCGATGGTTATCGTTCCTGTAGGCTCTGTCATGCGAAATAACGCAGCAATTATAGAACTCTTTCCTGCTCCTGTTCTCCCAACAATTCCTATCTGCAATTAATTTATAATATACATCAATTCAGAAAATAATTATTAACAATACTCTTCCAATTTGCAGATGTTTTACCTTTTCTCCAGAGTGAATATGAAATGTTAAGTTCTTTAACACAATATTTTCATCCTTGGTGTATTGCAAAGAGACATTATCGAAATGAATTTCTCCTTTTTCTGGCCAATCAGAGGGAGGCCGTTGATTAGGCAAACTTTCATAGGATGCTTCCGATTTCAAATTGCTGTATTTCAGAATGCGTTTTACAGAGTTCATCTGGAAAATTTACTTTTTATGAAATAACAATTACATTATCCAGAAAATAAATTATGCATTGCATTACATTAAATTTACGGATTCAGATATTTTGTGTAATGCTCTGGTTAATAACGTTAATACTTGGTTTTCCTTTATTTTAAGTTAATTTCCGTTCTTATTTAACCATTATATTTTTTATACGTACTGTTATACACTAAAATTTACTTTCTTCATAAAATATCAGTTTGTACAATTCGTAAATTTCAGATAATCTAAAATCTGCGTAACAATGAAAAGTTGATGTTTCAACAAGAGTCAATGTAGATATTTGTATGATCTTTCTTTCTCTTTGTAAAATGACTTTCTGGCAAATGAAAATTTAAGAAATCTTAAATTAAGTAAATAAATTCAAAATTTAGCTACTTGTAGTGACAACGATATCTGTACGTATAATGTATTAATTTGCCAAACAACATTTATTGTTACATATAATGGAATTAAAACATTTGCAAACATGCCCTTTGCAAGAAGTGGAGTTAAATAATCGCACTGCATTTTTATTTACCTTCTCATACAGTGATTTTGTGAACCAGTTTCCAAAGATAGAAACCTTATGTGACATGGTGGGCTAATTCATTAAGAAAATATGAATTACCTGTAATTTCTTTTAGGTATTCTTGCAATATTAATTAACTTTATCTAAAATAAAATTACAAATTTATTTTTAAATACACAACATTGTAGTGCACGTATTTTCTTCGGTAAAGTTATTTAAAGCTAGTTTCTGATGTCGAAAACGACTTTCAATAGTTTTTTAATTTTTTTAATTAATAGATTTTATTATATATACGTTTAATTAAGT
>NW_019384654.1:172349-214247 GCF_000671375.1 Centruroides sculpturatus | reverse complement strand
GTTTTGGCTCTGCGTTAATTATCCTATCAGGACTTGTTCTTTTATATACGGGTATACAGATGACTAAACTACATAATAAGTAGGTAGTTTTCATTTTATTTGTTACCCTTTTTTGATCTCTTAAAAAATAACTTAGTTATATTACTTTTCCTTTGATCTTTTACATAAATAAGCAAAAAATTGCGCTTTCTCGATCTTGAAATGTATGTTCAGCATTGATAAAAGTTACCAAAATGAATTAATTTACTGTGTTTTGTTATTTCTTACTCCTGTTTTTAGGTATTCGGTATTCGGCCGAATAGCGAAAAATAGGCCGAATAGGCCGAATACCGATTAGTGGCCGAATATTCGTTACATCACTAATTTAAAGTTAAACATTAGAAGAAACAAAATGAAATTAAGAAACTTAAATAAATACTGTTTAGAAATCTGTAAATAATTTTTCATTTGAATAAGTAATTGTACAAAAATGCGTATTACTCGGAAATCAAAAACTCTTCTCAATTGTTGAAGCGCTGTAAAACAATTTATAACATGGAATTAGGTTGTAAGAGAAATTATTTAATTAGATTTCAATTAAAATATTTAAAAGAAATGGGAGAAGGTGAATATCTCGGTTGAAATCCTGGGATAAGGTACAATTATTTAAATAAGAAAGTGATATTTAGAGTTTTTGAGAAGAGTAAAAAGATAAAAAAATTTTGTTTTTTTAATTTAAAATTTAATAATAATACGCTGAACGGAAAATTCAAAAGAAAAAAGAAACCGAATTCAACAAAGTTTCAAAATCTATTTGGAATCAATGATGAAATTACTCGAAATAATGAAAAAGATATGCATAAATATTCAACAGGCAGGAATAATTATAAGATTATGGAAAGAAATATACTAAAGCCAAGCAATGTCAAATTATTTTTAAAAATTCATTTTAAAAAGCGATAGATATTGTAAGAGGAAAAAGTGAAATAGAATATAAAGTTCTTGATTGCTTCTTGTTCTTTCATTTGTTCTTTGAAATTAAGAAGAAATTTCGATTTTGGAAAGGTTAAAACAATGATTCGAATCCTTCGTGTTTAAACTTTTTTTAAAGGATCTGTAGTAATATAGGATCACCTACATTGGCGCAGCCAAGAGGATAGTTGCGGCACGCACAAAGGTTTAAAGAATATACAGGTTTTTACATCGAAAAAGGGATGGGAAAATTTTTTATTTTGTCGGAAACTAAATTTCACAACGGAATGCTAAGCGAGTTAAAGAACTGAGTTAAAGAGGTAAATCTGTGGATCGTGACAGAAGAGCTTTGTCGCACAATAGACGATAGTCTGAAGTTATCGGAGTAAAAGGAACTTGTTATAAAAAGTAATGATTTTATTAAACTTTCCAGCATTCGAATCTTATCTGTTACAGTGTTCGAAATTTTTATCTTAACATCTTTTTTTAAATTTTAACCATTTTTTTAACATTCTGTTTGAATTTTAACTTTAGCATTTGTCGAAGCTGAACACATACAATAAATAATAAACCATATAAATATAAATCTAGCAACACATATATATATAAGACAGATCACATTGTACACAACCTCACGAATAAGTCTTTTGGCAAGGCCAACTTGAAAGAAAAGCGGGTACATGCAATATCACTACAACAGGATTCCACTGTATACAGGATATTTACTATAGCCATCCTTTGATAAATGCGTTTAATAATTTTTTCGATGTTACTGTGTAGGCTATATTAAACGCATTAATCAAATATTTGCAGTATTTTTTAATATATTTTTGACTATTGATTAACTGAATAAAAACATTTCTAAATTTAATAATATCAGTATTTTCAAATTAACACAAGAATTTTTATATTAAACATTATTCTCTTAATATATGTTGGATAAAATAATAAGTAAAATTTGTACTCTGTGGTCATAAGAAAATTTTTTCTTACAAATTTATCTTTCTCAAAAAATTTGATATCGCCCGATAAAAAAATCTGATTGTTTTGTTTAAAATTATTGATATAATTTTTAATCTAGTTAGGTAAATATGTAATACCTGAAATTCCATTTCGGATGCACATCCGATAACATGTTGAACATACAAATTTATTAGTATTCCATAATTCAATATAAGTCCAATTTGGCTTCCTGCGTCATCTAAACCAAGAAGTACATATTAAAAATTATTTATTTTATGAACTGTAAACATATAAATACATTCGCTCACCTGCATTATTTGAGACACCAAAAACAATAACGGTGATAATTAGATTTATGAAACAAATTATGCTACCGTATATGGAAAGCCATCGAATTAAAGCCAAGTAAATAAACCACGTTGCAGTGTGCTTATCCTGATACTTATTAAACATAGATTTAAATTTGCTGTCAGCATTAAATGCTCTAATTGTTGTTAGTCCGTAAAGAGATACACTCAAATGAGAAAATACTGGACTTCTCACTGTGAAAAAAAGAAATCAATAATTTAAGCGAAGCTGTATTTAATATAATAATTATTATCTTATTACTTTTAAAAATCAACCAAAACATTTTTATATGTAAGTAGCAAACTTCTGGTCGCATTTGCATGTAACTTAAAAACGCAAGCAGAACTTTTGTCTGTTTATGCAAAGAGTAATTGAAATAGATTTTATCTAAAATATGTCAAACCAAAAACCACAAAAAGTATTAAACATTGTAATAATTTCTCGCAGAAAAGAATAGCAATATTTCCTGTAGTTAATTTCTGAACGAAATCTATTTCACTACGACTACTCATTATGGTCAAAATGTTGATAAATTGCTGTTGGGAGCTCTATTGGGATAAAAAGGCTATCCACAATCGAAAGTACGTTAAAACTGCTGAAATTTTTTGGTTTGAAGCTAACAAGATGCAACCTGTCAAACAGCATGGTATTGCTGTATGAATTTCAATTTTGTGGATCATTATATGCGTCAAATATCTTTATTACAAAAATAGGGCAAGGAGATGCATATTTTTCCCGCTGAAAAATCTTTATGCCCAGCAAACACTAAAATATTTCAGAAATAATTTAGAATTGTGTGTGACACAATTCTAAATTATTAAAGGAGATATTATATTAAAAGCATTTATATTATCAATTAGTCTGAAATATTGAAATGTTAAACATGGGTTAAAAAACAAAATTTAGCATGGGAATTTATACACAATTCGCATTGATGCTATTACTTTTGATGAATAAAGTATGAAGAACGTGAAAGATTTGTCATTTCTCGATGGGTAAAAATATAGTAGAAATTTTGCTCGTTATTAAAATAAAAATTTTTAAAGCTCTTTTTTTACTCTTACATGATCTTAATTTCGAAGTATTAAACAAAACAGATATTAAAAAAACATACCAAAATTTCCAAACACACAAATACACACTCCAGTATTCACTAAGTTTGTTGTGCATGAAACATCTGTACCTACAAGAACTCAAAGAAGTTTGAGTTCAATTCAAAAGCTTTCTTTTGGTCTTTACTGCATTCAATAAAAACAAAGTGTTTTTGTTAATAGTAATACAGTATATTGTATCTATTATGGTAATAATAATTTATTATCGTATGTATAAAAGTGCAAACTAAATGCTTAAGTCAACTTTATTCACATTATGTCTAAGTATACATTGATGTAATTGATAATTTCAGAAATTACCTTTTATAAGGAGTTTCTATTTGTGCTATGTTTTGATAATGGTAGCACTTTCGAGTTTGAAAATATTGTCAAATCAAAAGTCCACCAAAGGTTAAACTAATATATGCCAATTAAAAAGACACAATAACAATATTCACTTTAAAATGTCCATTGTCTGTGTATATAACAACTTTGAATAAATTTTAGAAGTTTCTGTATATGGGGTAGACCTTAATTCTAGTTTCACTAAAACTGTTCAGATTCTTAAACTGATAGGTTATTCGATTGTTATTAAAAATTATGATACTTTATTATGTGACCATAGGGTCAGTGTCTCTTTGACACCACGTCAGGATGTGACACCACCGAGTCTTTCAGGACTCGGAAATCGTGACTTTACATTACATGAGCAGTAGCATGTGAAAGGTGAGATTCGGAGTAGAGGTGAGGAGAGAGACAAGGTAGTGACTCACTTAGATTCCATATTTTCTAACAAATAACAATTTTAATAAGAACCAAAAAAAATGCAGATATATTCGATTTCTGGTATAGCCCCCTAATTATACTAGGCCGTTCAAGAGAGAGAGTTTACAAACGAATCGCGGGTTGATAAATACCTTTCTTCTGGGTCGAAAATCTGTCATAAGATGAAACCACCGATGGAATGTTCAATCAAATTGTTCTGGATCTTGTCTGTTTACAGGAGCACAGAGATGTGGAGGCACGGAAGTGGGGATGATATCCTTAAAGAGGCACGATCTTTGTCACGGTATTAATCCAGGAGGACGACTTTGGTGGACAGACGTTGGAAGATGACTGACTTCAGTTATTTTTTCCATTCTCTCTTGTTATTCCTCTTGGATTTTTTCCATGAGGTCAGGTGGTCATGGTTAAGGGTCTGGCGTCCAATATATACACTCTATCAAAAGTTCCAAGTGACATCACTGACTAACTGGAGCCTCCTCAACAAGGAACTAACTCCATGGAAAATAATTTTTATGGTTTTTAGCCTAACCTGATAAAACGAAGTTAGATGATTGAATTTCCCAATAATTAAAATTTAAAATAACACTTTATTTTGGGTCTGCTCGTCCCTTACAATTATATACTACTTTTTATTGGGTAAAGATGCTGTTAAGCATTTCAAATTGACATCCAAAATCAATTAAATATTTTATTGAATAAAATAGTTATGTAGAAATAAATATAAATACTATTTCTGATAATTGTAGACATTGTTGCTATATTTGTGAGGAGAAGTTTGATAGTGATGATATCAGAGTTATGGATCACATGTCACTTTTGTGTAGCTGTATAATAGCTGTAACTTAAATTATAGTTTCAAAACCTTTATTTCTATTATGCTACATAATTTTACTATTTATGATTCCCATTTGATTTTCAAAAATATCAAATGGAAAATCAAAACAATACTTTCATAATGAATTATTTGGAAAAAGTCTTTGCAATGATGATTACAACCAGGTTAAATTAATTTGAGAAAACTTTTGTTGTAAAATGTTCAGAGATTATTTAAAATTATATCAATATGCAGACACGTTATTATTAGCTTATATATTTCAAAGTTTTAGAAAATTGAGATTAAAATATTATAATTTAAATACTGTATATTTTATAACAGCTCCAGACCTAACCTGGAATTGTGGATTAACTCTCTAACCTCCGAAATGTTTGATAAAAATCAGCTTAATTTAATAGATGCGAATAATCTTTATGGATTTTTAATGAATTCTTATTTACCGATAAATAATTTCATATGGCAATCCGGAGATGAAAAAATGCTTTAGACATTTGTAATATACCTGAGAGCCATAATTTTCACTACGGTTTAGAAGACGATTTAAAATACCTGGAAAATATTCATGATAAACATAATGATCTACCCTTAGCTTCTGAACATATTAATATTCCATATTATTTATTATTGAATTAGCAAAAAATCTGTATTAACTAAATAAAAAATACAATAATAATAGTAAATTACTAATTTATTTAATTAATATATATAAATTCCTACTTTTTTCGATAAACAAAATTATTTAAATCATTATAGAAATTTAAAGTTTAATTTAGAAGAGAGGTTAATATTAACTAACATTCGTTAAGTAAAATTCATTGTTTAATCAAGATGCTTGGCTTAAAATATAATATATAGGTCTATATATTTAATAATAAAAAAGACCAAAATCACAGAATGATTTCGATAAGATTTTTTTAAAATTAAATAATAACAATTTTTTTGGTAAATCTTGTCAAAACATATGAAAACATCTAAGTTTAAAAACTGTTTTGACTTAGGATCAATGCCACAAATATCTATCTCAACCACTGGTAGAAAAATTCCAAATTATAAATGATAATCTCACAATTTTTAAAATGAAAAAACTAACTTATGTTTAGATAAACTGATTTATATCAGATTTTTGTTTTGATATCGACTAAATTACAGATATATATCAAACATTTTAAAAAATATTAAAAAATATATATGATAAAAATGTGATTTTATTATACACAGATACTGATTCACTAATGATTCAAATTTTTAAAATTAATGTTTATAATGACTTTAAATTATTTCCAGATATTTTCGATTTTAGCAACTATCCAAAAATCCATAAATTTTATAATATAAAAAAAATAAATTAGGATATTTTAAAATCGTTATTAAACGATATCNAAAGATAAAATAAAAATTATAATACATAACAAAATATGTTTATAAATACATGTATAGGTTTTAAGAGCAGATTGCATGATACATGCATCAATTTTAGGGATGCTGAATGTTGTCTTCAGCATGGAAATACTTAATTAAACGATTAGAGAGCTCTTAATTTAATGTTTTAATTTTTGTATTTTTTGCATACCTTGCATTTTTTCGAATTCCATGTGATGTATTATTACAAAACGTTTTAATATTTAATTAACCTATACATGTATTTGTATACATATTTTGTTATTTATTATAATTTTTATTTTATTTTGTCTTTTTTATACATATATATGTATATTTCATTTGTTATTTTATTTATATTTTGATTTTTGTTCCATTTTGTTCACATTCGAATATTTTAACCTGATGATGGCCAATGGATTTGGATGAAAAAGTTTGTTAAATTTTTATTAAATTTTTTTCAGCAACTTAAGGTGTTCTGTTTCTTGATTTACATACTGCTGAGTGATTGTACCTCAATAGAGCAAATAAATTAAAAAATCGGTTGTAAAAAGTTTTAATCACAAAAAATACAAAGAAGTTTTATTTAACACAGAACTGTTAAGACATCAACAATACAGAATTAAAAGTAAAAATTATTTTGTGTAAACATATCTTGAGAACATAATATCTCTCTCCCCATTTTATGATAAAAAATTTATTTGTGATAACAGAATAGATGTGATATTGTTTGGCCATTACAGCTTGTTCTATTAAGTTTTACAGATTCTCTGATACCATCACCCACTCAATATAGTTACATATTGTACAAGAGAAGCAAAATTCAAAAACTTGTTTTAATATATGCCGTTTTGAATAACATATCTTTGTTTAAAGTAAACTGTGAATAAAACCAAATTATTTAAACTTCCACAAAATAAGAAATACTATTGTAAATTTTTTATACTAACTAACCAGATAACAATACAGTTGTGTAATAAAAATTTTGTAAAATGTAGTTGTGTTAATTGTATTAATTCATTGTACTAAAAAATGTTGTATTTTGTAAAAAGTAGATATTGTAACCCATACTGTATTTATTTATATATTTAAATATCTATATATATAAAATTGCTTGTCCTGACTGACTGAATGACTAACGGATTCATCATCGCCCAGAGCAGACCGCTGGACCTAGAGAGGTGAAATTTGGTACACAGTTAGGGTACGTCATGAAAATTCACAGTAAGAAGGGACTTTTCGAAATTCCCAAGTGGGAAGGAGAGAGAGAGGATTAAGTCTTAATCGGAAGAACGGCTTCTACTGTACCATTTTATATGCAATTTTTTGTTTTTATCTGCGTTTTAGCAGGGTATGCCATGGCAATGCACACTAAGAAAGGATTTATCGAAATTTCCAAGCGGGAGAAGGATAGGGAGAGGATTAAGGCTTAACCGGAAGAACGGCTTCTACTGTACCATTTTAGATGCGATTTTTTGTTTTTATCTGCGTTTCAGCAGGGTATGCCATGGCAATGCACACTAAGAAGGGATTTTTCGAAATTCCCAAGCGGGAAAAGGAGAAGGAGAGCATTAAGGCCTTCTACTGTACCATTTTAGAAATGCGATTTTTTGTTTTGAACTACGTTTAGTCTTTATTGACTACTTAGGTGTATTAAATTGATAACACTTCAGACACTGTTATAAATATTTTTATCTATTTCGATTTTAAAAATGTTCGAACCGTTTTAAATTCGAATTTGTTATTGCATATTGGTTCGATTATAGAACGATTGTAAACGTTCCAGAAAATTGATCAAATTGAAAATAGTTCGTTTGATTCTCGGCAATTCTCTTTAGCGGTAGGTGTTATATAACAATTACTATGGTTATTGAAATATTGAATGTAAATGGGGTTTGCTTGCAAAACCTCTGCGGACGAAGTCGGGAATAACAGCTAGTATATATACAAAATAAAACTATTTCCTAATACTAAGTTCCTTTCTTTATTTTTCTTATAGAATACAAACACATTATACCAGTTGATTAAGAAAATTATCGAGTTTACTAATAGATGACAATAGTATTCAACGTTTCAAAAAATATATTAAATAAAATGTTATAAGTGATAAAAACAGGCATAACTTCTGAGTTCATTCCTGAATTTGCAGATAATTAAAACGGGGAATTAATGAAGAAAAATTATATAGTTACTACTACATTTATCGAAAAACATATTACACATGCAAAATGGGATTTAATTTCCCAACATCAGGTATTAGAGTGTGAATTAATGAATGATGTTTCGAAATATCTTAATTAAAATAAAACAGCAAAATTTGAAATTTCCTCTAATAATTTTGTCAAGAAGTATAAAAGGAAATTAAATATTTAAATAGTTTAACAATATTAACGATTAAGAATCGATACTCTACAAGAGTTAAGAGATTATCTACATTGGGATTTAGTTTCCCGTTATCAAATAGTAAACAAAGATTTTATTCATAATTTCAGAAATCACCTATTCTGATGTTATGTTCTAAAATATCAAAAATTAGATCAGAAATTTTGCCAATAATTCACATAGTTTATCGAAATATAGTAGAGCGACCCCCCTATAAAACAGGTTCATATAATGCGGATTCGTATATAACGGTAAAAAATTGTGATCGTATTTGTAGACACACGCTAAAATAAACTCGTAAAATGTGATAAAACGTCATCGCCGACTCGTGACATCGACAGGATTGGTCGAATCTTGACCAATATCGGATGTTGCACAAACTGTTGAGTTTAAACCAGCAGTGGACCTACTAAAAACCATTTATTGTTTAACGGCCATAAAAATTATATTTATATTAATGATTTCTCTAAAGTTCAGCGAATTTTTCAAGGAAAAATACTTTATCAGAAAACACGTGCTTACTGTTCAATGCGCTGCTTCGCAACAAAAACAATCTTAAGCAATGGAATCGTCGAACGGTGCACACTCGGTAAGTAATCCTTCAATTTTGTGTTTATAGCATAGTTGATATGAATTACTCCCAAAAAATTATACGTGTTTTGGAAATGTTGAGTCAAGTTAGTGTAAAATCGATTCATTTTATGGAAGAAAATTTTTCAAACAGCCGTAGTCTGTAAACTGCATACATGCTGGGTTGTGATTGGCTCATGTATTTAATTAAGGACTCGTACAACATGAAATTCGTAAAAAACGGAACGTATCTACTGTGTTATAGGGTTGTCTACTGTATATAAAATTACTTGTTCTGATATACTGACTGACTGATTGATTCATCATTGCCCAGAGCAAACCACTGAACCTCAAGAAGTGAGTTTTAGTACACAGATTTCATCATGAGAATGCAGAATAAAAAAGTATTTTTGGAAATTTTTTCCATGGAGTTGGAGAGCATTAAGTCTTAACCTAAAGAGAGGCATTTACTGTACTATTTTAAATGAGATTTTTTGTTTTCAACTACGTTTAGTTTTTATTGAGTAATTAGGTGTATTAAATTGATAACATTTCAGACATTGTTATAAATATTTTTATATATTTCGATTTTTTAACCAAATGTTCGAACTGTTTTAAATTTGAATTTAAAACGGTTCGAATATTTGCATAATGATTCGATTATTGAACGATTGTAAACGTTACTTAAATTGATAAGGTTAAAAACGTTCATTTGAAGCTGTAAAATAATTCTCAGCAATAAGGGGTATATATTAGCCTATATAACAATTACTATGGTTGATTACTATGGTTGTCAAAGATTACTGTGTGAGACTACGGACGATGTTTTTATTTTTCACTAACTGCGTAGTTAGTGAGAGTGACTTTCGTCGTCTGAAGGTCATCGACGAGGGACCACGATGTCACGTGAACCCCCATACGTCGACAGCGACCGGACGAAAAAAATGACCAAATAAGGTCAGTCATCTCCCTAGGTGATGACGAATTAAACATTAATTGGTCAAGCGATGTCTGCATTGTCGTCACCCACGACGGGGGAGACTGTCATAAATCTGGAGAACTGTCAAAAGAGTAGCAGATTTTCCCACGCTATAGAGTATAAAAAGGGGTCAGATTTTCTACTCCGGGCGCTTGGCTGAGGAGCTAACGCCGAAGAAGCCCTCTTAGGACCGCTCATAATCGACGCTCCATGAAAAGGTAAAGACTTTGCACATATTTTAATCTCTCCGTATACGATGGAATTACTCCTCGGAGATGTTATTCGAAACAACCTCCGAAGAACTTAATCAAGGAAGAACTCTACATATTGGGAGCGACGGAGCATACACCGTAACCGGACATAGCCGCACGGCCTGAGAAGGACATCACTCCACATAGCCTTCAAAGGACACCTCAGAATACAAGACGACGATCACAGAGTGTTTTATCAACGCCCTATAACGTGATAACGTTTCCTACAAGGTAAACCCTTGCATTATAATTTGTCTCTCTCCAACGTGAGCTCTCTCTCGAAGTCTAGCGTTAGGTTAGAATAGGTTCTAGAAATATATTTATTTATATCTTAACGCGCGGGTTATATTTATTATCTTATGTATAATTTCTTAGTTGTTTATTAAATGTGTTCGTTAATTTAAACCTGTGTAGTCTTTGGACACCTGATTACGACTTCCGACTCCTCCCCACTCATATTTTTAGCCCTCCTATTGCCATCCGACAACCGAGAGCGGGTCTTCCCGACCCGTGCAGATTAAGTGGTCATTAGGGTTCGACCCAGTGACCCCCTGCTACTCACAACTGTTGATAGTAATAACTTAATTTCCAAAAGTACAATATTTACCAAATTATCCAAATCATTTGCCCAAGTAATGCCAGGATTATTTAGTAGTTAGTGTATATACTTCATGATAATTCTAATGTTGTCAATGATATGATGAAAAATTAAATAAATTTGAAGAAGAAAAAGAAAAAGAAAATTAAAATATAACCAAACTCTATCACAACTTTATATTTTTATAATTCAAACTGTATCAGATATTTACATTAAATTCCTAAACGAGTTGTGGAGAATTTCAAAAGATCGTCTTATTAATTCTGGTTCTCTTTGAAATACATTTACTGGAAGTAACTGAATTTTTAGAAACTGTAATTAATATATATGTTCAGACGACCTCACCCTACATTACCACTAACATGGCTCAATTTAAAAATTCAACTTAATGGTGTACTTCAATGACAACTAGCAAACAGTTGTTGGCACGCACTTTGAACACTTTGAATTTAATGTTTGTATGATCCAATGTTCTTACTCCTGTTAACTGTTTCAGTAAAGATATTAAAGATGGTGTGTGTATGAAACGCGAGTATCAGAAACTGTAAATCCTGAATGGCGAAATATAAAAGCCTATCAAACAGTAACATGAACTGTGATTTCTTGTGTACAAGATTCAACAAGAAAACAAAAACACAAGCTCGATTTTGTTAATTGAGAGAAGTATGAATAATTTTTTCGAGTTACCTCTAAACGAATGTGTTTATGTATTTTGACATATAAGGTCATAGAGTAAGTTTTTGTTTATATATATTATTCTGGTCTAAAACATTGCTTTATTTTCTCGCGTTTTTTTAACTCCCTGAGAAAATAAAATGGTAACTTTCAAATTTTTTTACCGTTTTTTTTGTTTTGTGAGGACTTTAACGAAACCAAAATTCAACCTTCAGTAGCAGCTATATCACAAACTACTTAATTAATTAAAGCTTGAGATGAAAAGCACGGAAATCTGCTTAGCATACAAGAAAGTTTAAGTTACGGAACCATTCAAAGTTTGCATAAGACGTCGTGAAATGTTTTAATTACTTTTGACCAAAAAAATATATAATGCAAAAATTTAGACTTCTTCTAGACCATAAGTGTAACTATAGTCTATGCATAACAACGTCAGAAATAACTTACTTTGTGTTAGTAGGAACAGGAAAAATTTATTGATCCATTTCTATAAATCTTCAGTTTATGAAGAAATTTCTCACTACGTTCTGTTGTGTTGTTCTGCAATTTCTGTTTCTTCATTATAGTCAAATCACTTGAGAAATTAAACTGGATTTGCGTTCAATGTTTAAATACAACGTTTTATATTATGATTTAAGCATGATAATGAATTTACCGTGAAATGGTTAAACCCCCGTTATTAAAAAAAATTTATTTAATTTTGTGCTTTCTTGGAATAAAATATTTCTAACACACAATTATGTTACTATTCTCTTAAATACATAGATCTTGTACAAATTTTCTAAGAAATAACTATATTTGAAATTTCAACAATACTTGTAACTACAGTAAGACCTCATTTAACGCTACCTCGATTGGCTGATTCGATATAACGCGGTCTGCTCGAAGTCTGAAATAAGGTCAAAATTTACATTGATTCAAATTATCGCTGAATTTTATTGATTTATATATAAAACGATTATTTCCGAACACGAACCATTTATCAAAATGTGGCAATTTGTTGTAGCGCTGTACTTTAATTAAATTTATGTTTGTTTGGTCCAATTTTCGAAAAAATACAACATCATGAATGTCATAGGAAAGCGATTTCCAAAGTATGCGCCACGGCTTCCTCACAGGGGTGCCGTAAAAAAGTACTATAAGATGTTCATAATTTTACTTCCACTTTCAATTCAATGTGATAAGAAGTGACTTCTAGCAGACCTGGTGCAAATGCATTGGTACTGATGGTATTTATTAATTTAAAAAGTATTGGCTATTTTGCAGATTTTACTTTTTAGAATTTGCCATAGGTTGCCTTGAGAAAATCTGGATTTAGCAAGGGTGCCGAAAATTAAAAAAAGTTTGGGAACTTCTGCCATAGTCGATATCGACTTCGCTTGGGAAGAGTTAACTAATAAATGAATGAACGAAGTGTGGAAGAAGTTATGGATGAAGGTATTTAAAAATACTCAACGAGAATAGTCTATCGCTGTATAGTTAAGTTGAGCAAATTATCATCCTAATGGATACAGCAGGACTAGGAAATGTAGATGAGCAGGATAATGAGAGCTATTGAAGGTTTCAGGTGACAGCCTTACCAACGACAACCGTTAAGAACTGGCACAACAAGGAATTAATATAGAACTGGTGACTCTGAAAATAAAGAATTAAAAGAAATCCTCTACAGATTTTCTTAGAAAACGTTTGGTAATGATAATCGAAATCGTCAATCAAATTGTAGCGAATGATCCAGATTTTGAAAGGAGTGCAAAAACAAGACGACGCGTTTGGGTTGCAATTACATGTTACTGACATTTGTTTAAGGAAAGAAAAAAAAAGTAACAAATGAAACTCATAACCTTATCGGAAAAAACAAGAATTTCAAAAAAGCCAAGAACTTCACAAAATGTGAACTTTAAATTTTTGTGTGCATATCTTTATGTGTTTTTTAACGAATATTATTTTACAAATTAATATAAAATTAAGATAAAATTAAAGTAAAATCTGTTTATTTTTTCTGCGTGTTTTCCTTTCCCTATTTACTCTGTATTAAAATGATTTTTGTTTAACGCTGTTTCGTTTAGCACTTTGTCCTTTCGGAATGTATATCCCATGCAAAGCTGGTTGTTACTGTACTTGTTACATTCTATGTAAAAACATTAATGTTTTTTATTTAAATCAAGGATAATCCACTTTTTCATGTATAGTCGCAGAAAATCTGTAATTATAGATTTACCGTAACGTATATTTTGAAATCGTTTTGAAATAAGTGAACAGAATACAAATTATCCTTTATTCAATTGTTCTGTAATTTTTTTTATAAACTTTTAAAATCTGTTATTGTAAGTGATAGACTGGCTGTTGTCAATTATGATAATAAAACACTAGATTTAATGGTGACCAAAAAAAGTTCTGACATAAGTAAGTCTATCTTCATAATTACAGAAATAATACATTATTGTTTCACTCTAGTTTTAAAAAATTCTTTAACTTATGAAATTAAGCAATTGTTCATAATGTTTTGCAATCTAACTCGGCATGATAAAATAGTGTTTTTACTTATCTTTTCATATCTGTATACAGAATTTTGTCGCTATTACTCTGCACGCGATTAAGTTAAATACAAGACACTCTTCTACATTCAAAATACTTACACTTTCCTTCCAGATGTTTTATGCTTTTCAACACTCGGCTGAAAATTGTCCAGAAAGCGTAGAGTATTACTGAAAGGACAGCAATTAATACAAGTAGATAAGGATAGACAATAGCTTGAACAATACACGTGCAAACAAGAATTAAGCCTCCCTAAAATTAAAAAAATATAAATTGCTAATAAATAGTTTGAGATCTTAAAACTTAAGTTTTATAAGTAAAGTATAAAATAATAATTTTCCAAGTATTTAAAAGAGTCACCTCTTTGTTCAAAAATTTATACTGGTGTATCACAAGTCTGGAACAATAGGTATTATGTATAACTGTTATTTTTAGAGGTAACATGGCAATTAACAATGAAAAAATGATTTTAATTATTTTCGCGTTAAAGACCCGCTATCGCTGAGATGTTCCAAAGTTTTGGTTTTCATTTTCTTTGGGAATAGAATATCATTTTTTCGGGATATTTACGTATTTTGTAACATTAAATAAGTAAAAAGAGAGTTTAACATGCTGCATCCAGATCAATGTGTGCCACTAGTTGTAATATCTAGATGTAGTGTGTAAAATCTACAAAAATGTCTTGCTGTTTTTCGGGTTTCCAGAATAAAAATTATGATAAAATTTAAGTACTAAGATCTTTATTTTCACATCTCTGATATATATAACAGGGGAAAGATACGGCAATCGGTCAATAATTTAGGCACTCTTCAGACATTTAGATTTTTAGATTCAGGGAATCTTAAAATGCCAAGAAATGCAAAAAAATTCGAAATTTGTTTCTGTATGTATGGCTGTGTGTGTATGACACTATTTTGTTCATTATCCTTGAAGCTTAATAACTCCTCTGCTTTTTGTCAAACATTTTTGAAATTTTCAGGGAGGTTTGTTTATTGTAGGAACGATGCTACTAAATTTTAATGGCTAACGTTTGAGGGAGAAGGCAGATAAAGAGACATCGTGTTTTCTAGATCTAGTAGCTTCGCAATTTAATGACGAATTTACTCGTCATTAACTTGCAAATATAAACTTAATGACTGTCCATAGAATTAAGGTTTTTGATATCTTATAATAATAAACAATACAACATTTTTTAAAACGATATATTATAAAACAGAAGGCAAAACATGCAAGTATAGAGGTTGCCAAGAAAGTGAAGTACCCGTTATTGTATTCTTATTAATCTTCCACGTTTAAAAGAATAAACCAACAGCAACATAAATCCTATGGTTCCATACTTATGGTAGATTTTATATTAAACTTCTTATATTAAATACAGTATTTTATTCAGTGTTTCATAAAAATTGTTTAAGTAAAAACACGATAAAAATTGCATTTACTTAAAAATATATTCCTAGAATCATANAAAAACAAGATAAAAATTGCATTTGCTTCAAAATATATTCTTAGAATTATACAAATTTATTTTAAAAAATAAATTATTAACAAGAGAGCAACAAAGCATTTGTCAGAATACGTTTGTATTAACAGTAGACCCCTATAAAACAGTTTTACATAATGCGGACTCGTATATCGCGGCGAAAAAATTGCGACCGTATTCGTATAAAGAAGATAAAAGAAACTCGTAAAATGCTGTAAAACGTCATCGCCGACTCGTGTCGCGACAGGATTGGTCGAATCTCTACCAATAGCGGATATTGCACAAACTGTTGAGTTTAAACGAGCAACAAACCTACAAAAATTCTTTATTATTTAACGTCCATAAAAATTATATTTATATTAATGATGTCTCCAAAGTTTAGCTAATTTTTCGCAGAAAAATAATTTATTAGGAAACACGCGCTCCGCTCCACGAAGAAAACAAGTTTAAGCAATGGCGTCGTCAAACGGTGCACACTGGGTAAGTAATTCTACAATTTTTTGTTTATAGTATAGTTTATATAGATTATTTACCAAAAAAATTACGTGTTTTGGAAATGTTGAATCGAATTAGTCTAGAATTGATTAATTTTATGGAAGAAAAGCTTTCAAATAGCCGTAGTCCCTAGACTGCACACGTGCCGGGCTGTGATTGGCAAGGTCAGTAAAACATCAATTTCATAAAAAACAGAACGTATCTACCGTGTTATAGGGGGGTCGACTGTAATAAGATTGTAAAAATCTTAATCTAAAAATTTACAATATTATTTCGTATTATGTTTTGTTTAAAAAGCAAAAATTATCTTTTAAGTTAAAAGTTTGATCTAAGTTCATTTTAAAAAAAAATCTCCACTCAATTGGATGCATTTTGTTTTTGTTGTTGTTGCTGCTGTTATTCTATGCATTTTCCAGCAAACTTTAATAATTTTTTTTTATTTGTGAAAATTTCTACGTAATTCAAAGGTAATTTTTAATATTTATCTTACACAGCATTATTATGATTTTGGAGGTTTCAAAACGTATTAAATTACTTTAAAAATTAAAAATTATTATTTCATTTGATTTCATGATATTTTGAATATCTTAAAAATAATTAATTTTGGGGAAGTGGAATGTGAAGATAAAAGTGAACTGTTTCCAGAGATTCCAGGAAATTCCAGGAAACAGTTCACTTTTATCCTGGAATCCCGGGTCAAGCAAAAGACCGGGAAATGAAAAACCCTAGCTGTTATACATAAGGCATAACTGTCACTGTCTTAGATTCAGTAGTACGTGTGCAGTGATAGTTGCAGAAAGTTTTTTATTATGAAAGTATAGTCCAAGATAAAGTGCAAACGATCATTCGAGTTTGGCAAACAAAGATTTTATCGAATTTCATCAAAATGATCGAAGAAACAGGTTGTCAAAAACAGTTAAACTGCCTAGTACAATGAAAGTTCATATACGAAACTGAAACATTCCCAGAGTTTATAATGAAAGTAGCTTACGGTGCATATTATATTTGTTGTATTTGAGGTTTCTGAAACAAAACAGCGTGTCTGAAAATCACAAACATACCTTTGTACCTGGCCATCACTTTTCGTGTTCATTACTTTTTATAAATTTATTTTACATAAATTTAAATATACAGAATTGAAGAGCAAACAGTTATCCGCTTAATTTTCCATTGCGATAGATACACGGACATTAGAAATAGTTTAATGAGAGCGAAAATTATGGAAGAATACATCTAGCCATGCATACCACAGAAATTCATCTAGAAACGTAAAATATACCATCACTTCTTTTCATTCATTTCCCACAGCAAAGCTCTTGTGGATGCTCTCCCCAATGGCACACACAACAAATATGTTTCCTTGCTCACATTGTATTGTTTCAGTTCAATTAATTAAGCAGCTAGTTCTTTTGTGTTGTGTCTCTTGTTTCTTTAGTGATCGGGTCCTGTTTTGTCTATCATACATTGTTTTTCATATTGTCTTTATTCTACTTATATGTAACAATATTAAAAAGTTTTCAAATTTAAAAAATTTGGCGACTTCTTTATAAGTCATTCGTCACTGCTTGTCTGGTTGTTCCTTCTTAGTATTATTGATTAGCATGAAGTTAAGTTTAAATTAGTATAACTAGTTTTAAGTTAGAATTAAGAGAGCTAAAGGTTAAGTAACTTAAATTCTACTGTATTCATTCTTTTTCCATGTTGTTTCAATTAAGTTATTTTGCTTTTTACAGAGCTTGCTAGATTAATATCTGTATTATTTTAGCTTTAAGCATTAACCTTTAATTTGTGTAGCTTTTATGTAGCTGCACTACTTATTTACGATGTATGCTACAATTCAACATTTTTAGACCCATAGCCGCACACCAACAATAATTGTAGTAGAAATCACCTTACGTACACTGATCATAGGGTTTCTTTTTTTTCTATTTCTTTACCTTTATCCCCTTCTCCTTTTCTTACTCCAACTAAACACTTTTATACTGTCGGTGTGCTTCGTTAGCATAAAGTATTCAAAATGAACTTACCCTTATACATAAATAAGTAAAGGAAGGAATCATCTCATCCATACTACTAACATCTTTAGAAAATCGATTTAAGATTTTTCCTGAAAAACATAAAAATGAAAAATATTAATTGAATTAAATAATTATGGAAAACAAATTTCGATATGATTATCATTTATAGGAATATCCCGCAGTATATGTCTACGAATAACGTTTTTCGGAATTCTTACAACTAAATTATTGTACATGGTACATTTTTAACCCCACAATGATTTCAGGAATAGAAAATGCGGTTTTCATAGTATGAAGCTACATGATTTTTCTAAATTAATAACTATATTTACTTTTAATTATCGGTAAGCTATAGTTTTTTTATATCCTAATTCTTTTTCAAAAAAATAAAACATTAGATACACTCTGGCAAAATATATATAATAACTTGTCTGTATAAAAATGCATTATGTATATGTTAATAATTGAAATTCATAAATCGAAAATTTATATTATTCAAAAATAATAAATTATGAAGTTTAAAACTATGATGTAACAATTTTGAACTATAACGAAAATAATCAAAACAATTTTTTCTTCCTTTTAGTCCTATGCGCTTCAGACAGCGTGGTGATATTACGAATTGACAGCTTTAATTGCATCTTTCCACTGCTCATAGTGTTATGCCATTTGGATAGCTTCATACATTGTATGTCCTGTAATCATCATTACTTGTTCTGGCCACCTAATTCAACATCTGCTTCTAGGGCATTTGCCATTGATCTTCCCTTCTAGAATTTGTTTCTCAAATCCATTTTTGCATCTGGAAATATGTCTCAAGAAGCGAAAGTAAAATTGGTATATTTTAGTATTAAGGCCTGTCGTGATTTTTTGTTGATTTATAATGGGGCAATTTGTTCACTGCTCTGTCCAAGAGATTCTCAGCATTTTTCTATATATCCATATTTAAGAAAAATTAAGTTTCTTCCGAGAAAGGTCTAGCTTTATAAGGCATAAGTGGCAATCTGAAAAATAAGCGTTCTTATGAAATTTAGTTTATTAAAAATTTAGAAGTTAAATAGTTTAGAGATTGCATTGCAAGCGAGGCAAATTCTGCATTTAATATCATTATCGCATCCTCCGTTATTCGTAACAAGTGATCCAAGGTAAATAAATTTATTCACCACCCTACAGCCTGCAATTTTCTTAGTCTGCGTTAAAGAACGATCGATTCTGATAACTTTCATTTTACTTCCATTAATCAGCAATCTATACTTCCTGCTCTCAGTTTCCAGAGTTTTCATAACATATTCAAGTTCTGATTCACTGGATGCTATAATAAGTGTGAGATCGGACTTGGAAAGGGGAAAATCCCACAATTGTATTCGGGAATTTTTCGAAAGAAAATTCATTTTTCGGTTTGAAAAGGAAATTTATTTAAATCTCAGAGAGAAAAAAACTTTTTCCATTTTATTACCGGAGAGTGAGTGCAATTCTCTTCCCGGAGTCGTTTCCTCTCCCAGGGAACTCAGAATGTGTCACTGAGAACTACAACAAAAAATTCACTATTGGTATAAAAACGACAACGTGACTTGGAAATAAAGAGGAGACCTCAAGGAACAGTGAGAGGGGTCGAGAGTCCGCGAGAATATTCCGTGTGTGCCAGCCGAAAGGATTTATCATCATCACTGATCACCGCGCGCCCCTCCCGAATATCCTGTGATTCTCCGGGAACACCTACGAAGAACTAACGGATCTCAACTTTCGATTGACTTTAACCGCCATCCAAGGCAACAGAGACATTCCCAAGCCTCCTTTTCAACTTCGCAGACACCTGAAAATCTGTACATAGTGATTCAGGTATTTATAACGACCCGCGATGTAATGTAAGCTCGCTCTCCAACTCGGTTCTCGCAAAGAAGCTTTAGAAAAAATACCCTTTTGTAGAACTAGTTTAATAAACGAATGTTGTTATTGTTAGAATTGTGTTGGGTGAACTTCCTCAAGCAGTCTCTATCCCAAGTCCAACCACCCACAGACGCGACTGCTCGCGCGTAAATGCGAACATAACGGTCTCTGTGTCTACCCAAAAGACACAGTGGTGTCAGTCCTGATAAATTTGTCATTGCAGTTTTCGCCGACGTAATGTCGATCACTTCGTCCTGTGGTGCCGAAGCATAGAGGGGGACCTTCGGCATTGTCACATAACTATATCGTCAGCGTATCTCAGGTTGTTAACTTTACGGCCTCTGATGGAAATGCCTCTGTCTCAGTTATCTAATACCCTTCTCATGATTATTTCAGAATAAGCATTAAAGAGTAAATAGGAAAGAATATATCCCTGTCTTACACCAGCTTCAGATATAAATGTATTAGACATAGTTTTGTTAACTCTTACTCTTGCAGAGTTGTTCTAATATAAATTTCTGATCATCGAAATAAGATGGCGCAGGATTTTCATGTCTCTATAATCTTACATTCCATGTACCTAAGGATAAATTTCTTTTTAGATGTAATTTTAAATTTCTTCCAGATTCATAATTCGTATGTAGTGCCTGGTTGCCTATATCCACAAGCCTGGTAGCCTATTACTACAGTGACCATACGTCCTTTATTTAAGAGGACAGTCCTTTATTTAGCTGCTCTGTCCTCTAACTTTATTCATTTTATAAAATAGGCATTTTGTCCTTTATTTTCTAAATTTGACGCCAAGTTTAAAAAATTTTTTAATAATATATTGAACAAGTTGCCCCCATACAAAGTCAAAGCACGATTCGAAAAAGCTACTGTTATCATCAACATGCCCCACCAAGAGCATCTCAGGTGGTTAGAGGCTACAGCTATCTAAAACGCTGGCCAGCTAACCACGTGCGTTAACCAGAAGGAAGAACTGACTCTGTCTCTGCCTGGCAATCACTGTTGGATGCCAACCTGCCACTTCCTCCCCCACCACAAGACTGTGCATGTCAGAAAGGACCCACTCTGTCAGAATTGACACCCGATCCCAACAAATAGAATACACTCTGTCCAGGGAATTCCAGTCGACCTTAAGAAAAGCAAAGAGATTGCTCGAAAACGTTTGTCAACAGCGATATACAGTATATACGCATCACACACCGGTTACAAGTTCCGGATAGTGTATAAATTTGCGAATTTTATAAGGTATTTTTTTCATTTTCTTTCTTCGATATGTCCTTTATTTTCCCCCAAAAATATGGTCACCGTACCTATTACACAACAAATGATCCAGAATCAGTTTGGCGCCGGTTGCTGACCGGATGACCATGCACTTTCATCCATCCTTCATTGCTCATCATCATCATAATATTCTCATGAAAAAATAATCAGGAGGTTTGCCGTTTCCTGTCTGATTCTTAATACATACTACGTAAAACTGGATTAATTAAGTCCAACGCATTTAGATATATCAGAAATATCCAGCACAAATTGTACTTCTTAAAAATAATAAAAAATAAACGTTTTCGACGATGTTTTAATAGTTATGTTCAGTTTAAGCCAGTTGATCATCGACTAAAACTACTTTTCTTTAAAATTATATAAGCGCAAGTTATTTGAAATCTACATGAAGATGTAGTGAAAATGAAAAACATAAATTGTTCACAATCAGAAAAACATAAAAATTGATGCAACATTGTGCAGGAACTGGAAAAAATTTCAAAGAGAAATTTTGGAAGAAATCTGTTCCAAACAAACAGAAAACCGAAAATTAGTGTCTTCGTGTTCCAGAAAAACATTCTCGTTGTATCCATGTTTCAGGAAAGAAGAAATCTGCATTTTTGCCGTTTACTCTGCACCGAAAGAAATCTCTTGTCGCTGACACAAATAAAATAAAAATATGGTGAAAATTCTACTTATTTACAACATGACAAAAAGTTGTATTGGCATCTATTACCTCTGTTCAAATCATTTGTCTTTAAGGAAAACTCGACAATGATTTTTAGTAGTATTTTTCTCCTTGTAAACCTCGCTCGGTTCAATACACTTGTATGTCACACACAACATACATATATCTTGCATATTACGGAATTAGGCAGGCAAAATGAAACATTAACAGAAAATATTTCCTTAAGTCTGATTCTATTGAGATGACTCAACTCTACAGGACTAGCAAAACTACTATAACATTGGACTAAAGAGCTCAAATAAAAACTAAATTGAAAAGTTTCATTTAAAACCGTATCTATAAATCATCCATCTGCAGCTGGAACACAACGATGACACAGATGATACGTTTCGTTGAAAGTGAAACAAAAAACAGAGAAAAACTACCAAAAATTTTACATGCACAAATATGCATGTAAAATTTTTGGCATGGTATGGCATGGTAAATACAACATGGATAATTATGAAGGTGACTAAAATATTACACAGTTCACAATAAGAACAAAGTTCGTATTATGAAGAAATCCTTTTATGACGGCCTAGATTTGAAATTCAATTCTTATATGCACTTATTGGTAAGAATGGAGCAAGACTGAACCGTCTTCATTGTTCCTTAGTATAGTTTTAATTTATAGTGTTACAAAAACAGATTTTCTTTTCAGAATGCAGGTTTAACGGAATGAGAAAGCGAACTTTGTTTTATCTTGATTTTTTCAATATCTCATTCCGTCAAACTAACTTCAAAGACTATGCTTCAGATCAGGCATAGGTGGCCATCGAATTGTTTTACAGTCATGTGATTTTATAATTTCATTAATTATAATACTAAATTTAAAAATTTATCGTTTATCGTTAGTAAATATAAGTCAATGAGCCATTGAATAATTTACTTTAAACGGTCCATAAATAATTCTTTACATTTTATCATTTATGAATTGTATGTTAAATGTTTTTGTGGGCCATATTAAAAATCTGAATTAACAGGTTATACTACACTTTATCATCATTGAATTTTAGGTTTCCTCGAAAACTAAGGAAGTAGTTGAAACATTAACATCTTTCATCCCATAAATGTAGTTAAAGCTACTAATATTATATCAAACGACAATGGATCATCGAAATTCATACAAGTTCGGCGTAAATATTTAAAATGTTACATAAATCTGGTTGCGTAATTTTAGTTTTCAATTATAATTTTATAAATTTTTATTTCTCTCTTAACGTTTGTAATTACAATGGGTGATCAGTTAAAGAACAGTTCGGATAGAAAATATCTTACAGTACAAACATAAGAAGAAGCGACATATAATAATCAATCCGATTGGTCTTCAGGCAACAATTCGAAACTTTTTGGAGCTCGGGAAACGTCGACATCGACACTCAACCCGGCATATACTGCTTGGATATTATTTCTTCAAACTTTGAAACTTTCCCTTGTAATTCCAGCCTTTTATTTTTCTGACAGAAACAATTCTTTTATAGTGTTCGCGAGACTGTCGGGCGGGCACTCATTATTTTTCGTGGGAATTTATTTTCGAAAGGTGAGAATATAATAGCAAAGGTAGAGAGTGGGCAGAAGATGTCTGATGTTGCTGGGCAGTATGGCTTGAACAGGTCTACAGTAAGCCTCAGTTCAATCTTATTTAAGAAAGATACTGTGCAATCAAGAAGACTCAAGCAGCTGAAGGAGTAACGAAAATTACATACGAGAAATAAAGAACATTGAAGAACTCAGAATGGAACCTGAAACTGATCTGACGACAGAACTTCAAGAACTTTTCAACGAAGAATACCAAGAAACTCGGCAAGATATGTTTTCTTCTGAAAAAGAGGATTAATGCCGATATCTGCTATTAAACATATTTTGAAGAAGTGAGAGGATGTCAGAACAACAGGCTGACAATGGCATCCAAACAAGATTGAGGTTAATATGTTTGCGGATCTCTACAATTATAGTGCTATTAATTACTTCTGAAAAATTCTGAAGAAGAGAGAGAAGCAATCGACATTAGACAAATTCTTTAACTCCCTACAAATGGAATAAGCATGACTAATAAAAATTCAATACTGTGTATATATGTGTTTTTATTATTACATATAAATAAATGAAAGTATATATTTCTCATTTTTTAGGGTCTCCAAAACGAATTAATCAAATTCCCATAAAAACGTATGGAAAATCGATAATCGGTTAACGAACAATTCGGAACAAAGTCTTAGAACAGATTATGTTTGTTAAGTGATCCCACTGTATTTAACTGTTCATATTATAGTAAAGTAATTATATGAGTGTACTGTAATATACTGTATTAAACATAACGAATATCTGTGATACAACACATGAGAGTATAAACAGCATCCATAGTTAAGTAAGGCTATTAAAAATTTCTTTCGGTATTAAATAAATAAATAAAACATTTTACAATAAATTAACTAAAACATTTTACGTACCAACGGGATTGTTATCCAAAAATGCTATCGGAGTTCGAATGATACAACGAAACATATTGTTGTGAAGCTTAAAAGAAGCAATTGTCAAGAATTTATATAACAATAATCCGGAAGGTAACCACGTAAGAAATACAGCACATATTAATCCTATGTAAACATACATGTCGAAATATTTACTATGGTAAAAATTTTTGTTTTTAATTTCGTTAAAAAGGCTTCTATTAGATGTCATATTTTCGAGATTTTCTTCGTTTTGGCTATCGATTCTAATATTTTGCAGCCTGAAAATATAAAATAAAAATTAAACTTTCTGGCATTTTAATATGTGTTTGATAGTAAAATACAACTAAACAAATTCAGACTATTAAATAAAGGTAATACAGTATATATAAATAATGTTGAAATCTACCGAATAATGAAGTAGTCGGTATTCGGAATACAACAGTATATATACATGGAATGATTTATGAAAATCTAAGCAGAATTCTATAATTTATTTTGAAATTTATAGCTGTGATCGTCATCGTTATACATATGACTTTAATGCAGATTAAAATTATCTTGGAATCATTGAGAAACATTACCCACCAGTGTCATACCGTGACATTTGATCATAGGGAAGATGTGTTTCTGTAAAAAGCCGAATTCCAGCAGAAATCAGTTAATTCTTTAAATGTATTTATAATAGATTATTTATCTGACGTAATTAATAAATAAACAAGTTCAATATAATTACCTCTGTTATTAGTTTCAATAGATTCCTTCTGCCCTCTAAATGCCAATTCTCGCTTTCAATATTTATTTTACATTATTTACTAATGTTAAATTCTAATTCGCTTTGATTTCCAAATTGCGTCAAATACGAAGGAATCGATGATTTTTCGTGTCTTTTGCCAGCTAAATCGTCAAAGCCATTCTTATTCCAAACACTAATTTCATTTGAGAATACTAGGCGAGCCAACAAAACAATTTTTGCATTTTCATGCATTTACAGAGCCATTTTATCGTGATAACGTCAAACAAATTTTTTTATCGAAGTGTTTATATTTAGCATAGGCACTGGCCTTTCTCTTTTAATAATGTTTGCTTTTTTATTATAAGATTTTGAACCAAAACTTTTCTAAAATAAAGTTTCAATATCGCAATTACATTCTGAATCGCTAGCCACGATATAAGGGCTAAAATTAAAAATAAAATTATAAAAACTTACTTGGTGAAATAAAATGTGTGGTGGATATACATACCTGGTACAAAATATTCTTCAATTGTATGAATATACTTTTAAAGAAAATTATAATTAAATATAGCTTTGTAATGAAATGTACATAAAAATGAAAAAATATTCTTTACTCTTTAAATCTTAACCACTTAGTCAAATAGCTCCCTACGAGTGGAATCAGAGACAGTCCCGCTAGGTGTGCCGTGTGTACATGCACGCGGGCTGACAAATCCCGAGGGTGCCCATACCGGTCAATTTCAAATGCCTCTTTTGTCGCATCACTAATATACCTCAAAAGACGCGACAGGGTTGTTGTAAATTTTAAACGTTTCTCACCATAGCTGTAAAAATCTAAATTTGTTAAACTTGATAGTCATTTGTTTTCTAACAAATTCTTTTTAGGACCAGGTGTTTATGGAAATTTCCAAAATTTACAATTTTTTGGCCACTCTAGTTGAACTGGAAAAATTTCTTTTTTTATTACGTCTAATATTATGAAAAAATCAGTCCCCAATGTACTCGGCTGAAGATTGGTTCAATTAAGCTTTTAAGTAATATTTCAGCTCTTTCATCAGGGTTATATTTATGTCCCCAATTCCTTAATCGCTTAATTATTTAACTACTTCTTAAGTAGAAATAAGTTGAAAAACTGGTTACTTTGTACTCGAATATTTGTAGTCGTGGGAAAAAATGTAGAAAAACGAATTTTTATGACAACAAGTACCTAGAGCTTTTCCTGTTCCTCGTGCATCTCTCTCATTCGTTAAATTTAGTTCTAAATGACGCTGTCAAAGTAACAGTTAATTTTTTAACATTGTACAAGAATTGTACACGTTTTTTTCTGCATCCACTTATAGATGAGACATAATAAATCGCAATATCACTGGCTTAACATTTAAATCCGTGAGTAATATAAAATCGAAGAGCGGAATAAAAATATCAAATATTTTAATGGACTTTTTTAAACTTCTATCCACTATACAGAACTATCATACAAACATACCAGTCAATTCTTATCGGTTAGGTTAAGTTATGAAACTACTCGTGATTCACGTAATCGGGTGAGGGCGGCCAAATATCTAGCCGGCGGGCGGTTAACAGCCCAGAACCAGTCCTGGATAGAATTAGATGATGTATACCTGTGTAGCTTCCACCCAAAGTCCTAGGCTACCACCAGCTAAACTGGGTGAGGTTGGTGCTCTATAACGCGCATGCACAAATCTGGCTGTTTGAAAGCTTACAATACAGCGCTTCCACTTAGCCACTAATATTCGAATATACAATAGCAATCTTATTTTTTTTACGTGTAGTATAAAAATTTGTAATAAGATACATAATGATGTTATAATAAAATATTGTGCGATTATTTTCGTATAATTAAAATTAATATGTATTTAGTTTTTAGAAAATACTATAGAAACTGCGCTTCTACCGATTCCAATGACGGCATGCCACTGTTGCCTACACTTTGATATATTCCTATCTGCTAAAAAATCAGACGTTGGAATCTACTACTACAAAGCTTGACACTGAGACAAGATCTCATGTAAATCAAATAACTTTTTCTAATGTACTTATTTCTACCTGCCTGAATGATGCAGTACAGTAAAAATAAAATTGTTTGTTTGTTAAGTTATGGCAACGCAACAACTGGGCGATTTGACTAGGGGAATTGCCTTTCGGGAAATCGCTTTAGAGGAAACTAGCCCCTATTTAAGTGTTACAGAGAAAACCCGGAAAACTCCACGTGGCCAGCCTGTCCGAGCAATGCTCGAATCCACGACTGAACTCCCAGTGTTCAGAATACAAAGACAGCTTGGCCACTAGTGAGCTCGTGAAAATGAAATTATGTTTGATGTTTAGTGGAAAAAAATGTTTTAAATATTTTAATCATTCGAAAAACTTATTTCAGCAAAGTACTGAAGTAAGCATTTTTTCTGCTAACATTAAGTTTTAAGTTTAAATTTAAAAAATAAATTTATTTGTCTAGAACAGTGGTTTCCAATTAGTTTTTCCTGCGTACCACTTCAAAAAAGAGGTCAAACTCGCGTACCCCTTATAGCAGAAATTTATATTAATCCATACTAATATTATAAAATCGAAGGTAATTCTAACTGTCTGTCTGTTGCTTTTTCACGTCTAAACCACCGAACAGGTTTAATAAAATTTGGCACAGAGATAGCTTACATGTTGTAGATAGACATGGGCTATATTTTACAGCGAGAAAATATATTACTCCCACGAAAAAATTTGATATAATGCGGAGCGAAGTTGTGGGTAGACAGCTAGTGATAAATAGAATAAGTTTTTTTACATTTATTTATTACCTTAATACAATAATGATAGTATTTTAAAGGTAACTTAATACTGATTGTATTAAGTTACCTTTAAATTACCTTTATTTTTACATTTAAAATTACCTCTTTACCTTTAGAATACAATAATGAAAATAACATAAGGTTATTTAATTTTAATGTAACAAATGTGCACGATTTTCTTTTCACAAGTTGTTAAAATTCGGTTGCGTTTTGGTCAGCTTCAGTCTCGAGTTATCTTCGAGTTGAAGTCGGTGACGATGTTTGTCATGGCCGAAAATCCGCTCTCGCAGAGGTATGTTGTGCAAAATAGTAGTAAATATTTTATTGCCGCTTCGTTAACAATAATGATAATTGTACAAATGTACAATTATCATTATTATTATGTCAAAAATTGTACAACTAACACAAATTGTGTTAACTGTACAATTTTTGTTCTTGCGTAAGAATTTCATTTGGTTATTGTCACAAATGCATTTTTTGATGACATTTCGAGAATATTTTTAGTTATAAATAAACGAATTTGTGCATTCGACATCGTATTATAAATTACCGAATGTTTGATGGTCCACTCATTATTTTTTTGATTGCTTCATCTAATGCATTTAAATTTTAAATCGACCGATTTTAGATTGCCGCTCGTACCCCTTCACGCAATTTCGTGTACCCCTCGGGGTACGTTTACCACTAATTGGGAACTATTGGGCTAAGATATATATATTATTTTTTTTTTAACTCTAAAAATATGTATATATAAATATTCTTATTATAATTCATTGTATTGATTATATCTTATGTTTGAAAATTTTATTATGACGTTTATTTTGAATGCCACATAATACTGTAAGTTAAAATATTTATAAAATTATATATTTATTGCAATTGTTTGGTCATTGATAATACAGTATCTGAAACCAGTGCTAAATGCAATATGGCTTATGTAATATAACATTGTTTTAATTAAACGTTTTGTTTAAAAATCTGTTCATGTCTTAAAGTATGCTAACTTATAATAATATCATACCATTTGATTAGCCAGTAGTCGCTGGCGCTGGTAACGGATTGCGATATAATTAGCGTGGATAAAATAANCGTAGTTTATACGGATTATTTTCAAAAAAATATACGTATTTTGGAAATGTTGAGTCGAATTAGTCTAGAATCGATTAATTTTATGAAAGAAAACCTTTCAAACAGCCGTAGTCCGTAAACTATGATTCCTACAAAATTGATTCATAAAGAACGGAACGTATCTACCGTCTTATAGGGGGATCTACTGTATATATAAATATTTTTGAAAGGATTCATTGTATTGATTATACTTTATATTTGAAAATTTTATTGTGTCGTTTATTTTGAATGCCACAAAATACTGTAAGTTGAAATATTCATAAATAGAAAAATATACTTGTATATCTATTGCAATCGTTTGGTCATTGATAATACAGTATCTGAAACTAGTGCTAACTGAAATGTAACGTGCTTTGTAACATGCTAAATGAAATATGGCTTAAGTAATATAACTTTGTTGTAATTAAACATTTTATTTAAAAATCTGTTCATGTCTTAAAGTATGCTAAGTTATAATAATATCATACCATTTGAGTAGCCAGTAGTCGCTGGCACTTGTAACGGATAGCGATATTATTACCATAGACAAAATAACGATCTTGAAGTAAAGTCCTGCTCCGGCATTTACGTATGCTTTATACACTGAAATTTCCGGTTTCTTAACTTTTTCATTGTTGTGTGGTATTTTATTATCAGCTTCCTAAGAAAATAATTAAAATGTATATATAATTATAGATTGAATTTTTCTTAAATCTGGAGCGATATTATAATATTATTTTTGAACCATAATAATATTAAGATATAACTTCTTCTAATGTAAGATTTAACATGTTCATATAACTGCAAATCAGATGTGTTATTGTTTATTTCTAAATAGAAACCAATAAAAGTGTTTACTTTTGTTTGATTATTAGTTCCTAATATAGTAAAACATCAAAAATTGCAAAAAAGAAAAATAAGAAATTTTTCTCGACAAATATTATCATTAACGGTCGAAGAATGAAACACACAGTAAAATGTAAAGACAAAAATTGGTAAATACTGAAAATGATATTTTCTCATTGTTGCTTTTCTGAATAGATTTTAAAGTATTCTAACTTTTACCTTGTTTTTAAAATATAACTTTTTAGCTTATACACTGATTGTATTGTTTTAATTTTTAATCAATATTTTTTTAATATATTAAATAAAAGTTTTTGTACAAACTCTTTAAAACTCCTAATTCCAAAACACAATTTTTAGGATTATTTCTTCACTTAAATAACATTGAAAAACTCACAATAATATGTAAATATATATTTTTATTTTTAATTATGTGATTTTTATTTTTATTCACTTTTATATATTATTTATTTATGTGCAAACTTTATAACACATTATTATTTTTTATATTTGGTATATAATCACTGCAAATGTATAAATAATATTGTATTTTATAATCGTTTTTCGTTTTTATTATTGTAATCGTTTAAAATATGTTTTTATATTGATAAATTTATTTTCATTCTTTGTTTTGTCATGTTTTCGTTTTTAAATTATTTTTAAAGCAAACCGACGAATGGTATCTTTCCTGCACGACAGCAAGTTATGCAGGAAAGTCACTGTTGCAGGTTTCATGCGCCTGTGAAGTTGCTATCCACAGGGAAAGCTTCCATTTAGGAACCAAGTTCGCGAAATTAAAAAAAAACTCGAAAAAACCACTTTAAATTTAAATGAAGAATATGTTAAAATAATAAGGGGAGGGCTTACAAAAAGCGAATTTTTCTAATAGAAAAAACGTTAAGGAATTAAAACTGCCTAACGTCAGTTATTTTCCTCTGTTAATTTTTACTGATATAATAGTCTAATAAACAAGTAATCCTTACCGCATTGCCATGGTGATTGTTTGCAATGTGATTATTTACTTCAGATTGAGTGATTCCGATTATTTCCTCATCATTGAAAACCGCAGTCTCTAAATCCATGCTGTTTTTAGCGACTTCTTTCTTTGGCAAAATTCCTGTAAGCATTTCTAAATGTTCCAATGCATTGAAATTTCCAACAAATTCACATCTTCCCTGAAATTTAAAAACACAACTTTGCAATTGTTTTTAAATTTTTTAATATATAAACATGCAAGCAGACAAAACTTTTGATTCGAAAATGTATTATGTTTTAACTAATATTTATCGAGTTTATCAGTAACAAATATCTTATTTAGTAATGTTTACAAATGCAAATCCTATTCTGCATTTATTGCCAAGTATAGAAAGTGAATATAATTATTTTTAAACTTACAAGTGTCAACCGTATATGATTCACAATTTTACAAATATTCGTAACGTGTTTAACCTAAAATAACAATCATTCTCTGGAAAATAATCTTTTCTAAAAGAATTTCTTTTTTCATATTATTCATAGATGTCACGATGCAATGTCCATATATAGACTTGTTGTAATGGTTTTTACTAATGCAGTCAAATTTATAATGTTTAATTATTATTGCTTTACTGTCCTATAGTTTCTAAATATATATTTTTTCTACTTGTACATTGATTATTAATAGGACAATTATACTGGTTTTTTTAAGTTTTTACGCAAGAATTAAGTAAAACGTTCTTAAAGAGAATAGACATTCTTTATTGAGCTACATGTAGCTCAATAAAGAATGTCTATTTGTAATTTGTATTTGTAATTTGTATTTGTATTTATAATTGTATTTGTTACTGAGCTACATGTAGCTCAATAAAGAATAGACATTATTTATTGAGCTACCTGAGAATTGACATTCTTTACTGAGCTACATGTAGCTCAATAAAGAATGTCAATTCTCAGGTAGCTCAATAAATAATGTCTATTCTCCTTAAAAACTTTTTACTCAATTCTTGAGTAAAAACATAAAAAAACCAGTATAATTGTCCTATTAATAATTAATGTCCAAGTAGACAAAATATATATTAATTATAATGGTTAGTTTTGTTCTGAACTTCATACCGTTTAAATTCTTGTTTTGTTAAAATAAATTATAATGTTTTCATTACTGTAGAAAATAATTTATAAAAAGAAAACTAGTGAAAAAAATTCAGGTATTCACCTTATTTAACACTAAAATTTTACTCGCAGAATTTAGAAATTGTATTTGATGCGTAACGAGAACGCAAATCTTGTCCTTCAGATATTCCATTATACATCTGAAAATAAACAAAGAATTGGAATATATGAAAATATACAAAAAATATTTTTTAAATATTTACTTTTCGAATATATGTTTTGCTACTGGAACATCAACGGCACTCAGTGGATCATCCAGGAGGAAAATATCGGCATCCACATATAGGGCTCTGGAAAATATAAAAACATAAAATCCCCTTAAAAACGCAAGAAATATTACGTAAGCATTACATCGAATTTACGATTAGTTTTACAGGATGTTATCTTTATCCTAAGTGTTTTCTAATCTTTAGATTAACTTTTGTTTTTCGTGAAACTATGTGAGAGTAACGAAAATTTATTGTTTTCCTAAAAAACTAATAAAGTCATTTTCGTTCCATATTAAATGAGCTTTTCCGTGTGGTATTTTATCAGCTAAAAGAGGGAAGTCAGAATCATATAGGAAAACGAACACGATTCCCCTACTATTAGGTGTCAAAGTAACCAATCAGAAATAACATTATCTTATCTTACAGATAATTTTTATTTACTTTTAATTTTACATTATTTTCAATTCTCATAACACCCTGCTCTGTAACGGTGACAGGAATGTTCCTCGGAAAATTAACAAAAACATTCCTAAGCAGTGAAACGAAATACCGCATTAAAACAAAAAGTCTAATTTGAGTTTAAGGCATCATAAATTTTGAATCCGAAACGATAAATTTATAAATTTTTGTGTTAACAATTATGTCGTTCCACATGCTCAGATGCAAAATGTGTGAGGATTACGGACATTCATGAATGAATTAGGAAAATTGTACCAAAATAAAGCGAATCACTCTACAAAAAATGATGGTGAGCATTTTAACGATATAATAGCAAATCAACCATATATCATTTTTTAAAAAACTTTTAAATATCAGTATAGATAAAGGATGTTTAGGAAGTGAACCATATTTACTCCCTGCTTGTGCTAGAGTAAAATAAAAATCGATACGTATAATTTTTCACAAAATAGTGAAAGGTTAATTTTCTTAATATTGGTCCTATAGTGAATATTAATAGTACTCAGGTCATTTAAGCAATGAAAACTCTGAGTTTTCATCGCTTAGATGACCTGGGTTCCAGAAATATTTTTTGATGAAATTCGCCGGGTAAAAAAAATCAGAATAAACTAGTGATGTAACGAATATTCGGTTACTATTCGGTATTCGGCCTATTTTTCGCTATTTGGCCGAATACCGAATACCTAATACCTAAAAACAGGAGTAAGAATTAACAAAAACACAGTAAATTAATCATTTAGATTTAGATTTAATGTTATCAAGTTAGTGTTGTTTGTTTATATTTATTTATAACTTATAACATGCCCAAAATAAAAAAATTATATTAGTCGCATGTATTCACAATTTATAATTATAAAGATCAGCACACAAACACACCTATTCGTTGGAGAATCTTCGCACATCTGACGGTCTGACCCTGCCTATTCTTTTTAAGCGCTCGTCTTTGCTCTTTTCCTTCTCTTTCCTCCATCTCTCTAGTTTACCTATGCCTATGCATACACTATAATACGCCCTCACGATACTTACGATTCGTCACTTTTCCGTCGTTTTCCATTTTACAATTACGTGACTCATATCCTGGTAATAACGGAGAAAAGAGACAGATAAGACGTCGGTGTATGTCACAGTTATAATTTCACAGATTCGAGACAGCTTGGTAGCCCGAACGGTCCCAGTCTTTCGCCCGTGCATGCTAAGCGACTTTCATTACAAGCATTCAGCTTTCCGAAGTGTATGACAACAATTGTTTGGCATTTACGTCCGCTAATTTCGCGCCAATAAGCTGCCTGACTTTGTTTCATTATGTTATGAACTCAATTTCATATTTATTTTCACATTTTCACTTTGCGGTCCTTCTCTGTTCTTTTTCCGTTATTTACACGTGTGGGTCATTTCATTGTTATGCACATTTGATATCATCATTTATCACATACTGCCATGACGCTCTTGTCTGTCCGCTACAATTGTTAGTTGTAGCGGACAGACATGAGCGTCATAGACCAGATGATGATGGTGTCATACGCTTCGCCAATCGCGTTAATTCTTGTTAGGAATTAACGCGATTGGCGAAGCGTATGACATCATCATCATCATCATCATCCATCTGGTTTATTAACGTAATATTAAAATTACATATTCGGGTACCGCAATAAGCACAGCCTGATTAAAATTGTTCACAAAATTACAAAGTTATGTTTTGAATACATCCAAGAATTAGTAAAATAAATTAAGTTACAAATAATAAAATTCAAAATATTACAACACAGTACATAAAACTATATACAAGAAATGCAATGCATAAAATTAAATACAAGACAAACATTAAAACACATTGGTGTAACCTGAGTAAATACCTCACTGAATATATGATAAATTCTATACTACCAAAGTTACCTCGCATTCTTCAATTTGTAATCAAACAATTATGTTATGTAAGGTCAACTCTATTTAAGTATTTTATCTTTTCTTCAAGATATGTAGAACACATTTTGTCCATTGTATTGTGATTATGTTCTTGTTTGTTTTTCCTCAGGCAATTTGCACATTTTGGTGTTTCATGTTTTTTGGTACAGTCTTTAAACAAGTAGTTTTCATTACAATGGCTATATATGTTCTCAGATGCAGGGCAATTTCTCGCTATGTGTCCAAACGACAAACTTCGAAAACATTGCAGTATTGGAATATAATCATATGCACTATAAGTTGACCACCTTATATAAACTTTTTTCCTTTAAGAATTGTTTTTCTTATATCAGAAAACACTTCTATCACCCAGGAAACATATTCATCACTTTTTTGTTTTAAGGAGAATCTAACTTTAATCTGTTCAGCATATATGCAAAAAGACAAATGTTCACATAAATGTGTATTCTGTTCATATATATCTTCAGTAAGTTCTTCGCTAACAATTGAAGGAACGGACACTATTTTGATTAAAGGCAATCTCTTTTTAGGCATGTGGGATGTTAAACCCGGGATCTGTCTACAAACTCTTTGAAGTGCACAGCATTCTTTTGATAACTTAAATCAACAGCAACTCCACCATTATTTATTTTTCAAACACGTTTTATTCTAACTCCAATATTGTGAGGCTCTACATTTTGAAGTAAGTTGTTTTTTGTCTGCTCAGATGTTGAATTCTCATCATTGCTGTACACTAAGACTGTATGTGCTAATTCAGGCGGAGCTTTAACAATATTAGACAATATATTACCTTGTTTTAATGCATCTGTATAACTAGGATACGTAGCATTTCTTTCAATTGTGTGTACATCAGATGGTTGCTTTCCGAAATTATTCACTTTCTGAAGAATATCTTTCAGAATATTAATTGATTCTTTATCCTGGGAACCCTGAATCTCTTTAATATCCTCCTTAGTTGGTATAACAGAAAATCTTTGATCCAAGCTTTCAAACATTCTTTGTTACTCAAAGACCGTTTCAGCGTGTTCAATCACTCTGTTAAACTGTGTCAAGATATAAGTCAAATGACACTCCACCCCAAGTCTACTCCTAGGGTTACACTGTGAATAATTCTTTATTTCATCAAGAATGCTGTTAGCAAAATCATGAAATAATTTTCTCTCCAATTCCATATCAAACAAAGATGAAATAAGATGTTTATTTAATTAATTCAGAATGTTTGGTTTAAAACTATTCTAAAGTAAAATATTAATTCAATTAACTTGAAAACATTTGTATCGTGTACTTAGGCTCGAGAAGATTATAAAACTATATACAGTAGACCCCCCTATAATTACGGTTCCTATAATTACGATTCCTATAAAACTGCGAAAAAATTGCGACGGTATCCGTAAAAAAAAGGTAAAAAACTCCTATAATTACGTAAAACATCATTGCGCAGCCGAACTAATTTCCGCGACGTCAAGCGCCACGCTACAGAGAAATTACTATCGTCTGTACAGTATTATATATAAATTATATATAAATTAGGTACTGTATATATAATTATATATTAACTTAATTTATTGTAACTTTATTATAATTATATATATATATTTTCCTCCGCGTAGCGCCACGCTATGGAGAGTTTCAGCTAACTATCGTCTGTACAGTATGTAAATTAGGTGCCGTAAGTCTAATACAGTACTGTAATTTTATACATTTCTTGTGAAAGAACATTTCTTATTCAACGGCGATTAAAATTATTTATACTAATAATGTCTCCAAAGTTCAACGAAGTTTTCGCAGAAAAATAAGTTATTAGAAATCGGCCGCTGTTTGCTGAGCTGTTCGGGGATTCGATTCGGATTTGAAGCAATCAGCAGTGGATATTTCAGCTCTGTTTTAGAATTGTGTTCTTATGTGAATAAGTTATCGGAAGTATATAAAGTTATATATTTTTGAAAATCAGAATATGCCAAGATTGCTACGGTGTCACTTTTATCAAGATCGGATGATTTGGTGAGGAGATATCACAATTCGAACGTTATTGGATTAAAGTGATTATGCATCCGGAAAAATATGATCGATCAACAGGACTGCTCGACGGGGTTGTGTTCGCAACTACACCGTGAGTACTCCATATAAATTTCATATTTGGGAAGTTACAGCCGACTTCCGGTCAAATTTTGGTGTCTCGGTACGGCTTTCCGGTTGCATATTTTCGAACAATATTTGGGTGTTTCTTTCGGACGAACAAACGTTACTTATATACCAAATTTCGTGTTAATACCCTTAATAACTTTTGAAATATCGCAATTCTACTGAATTTGCTAAATCAACATTTACATGTTCCATTTCTGTTGCCATGGAAAGGTCATTGACCTCTAGATCTAAGAAGTTGCATAAGGTAGTGAATTAATGGTGTTTTATACAGAAGAAAATATATTATGTATGTAATATTATATATTTTTGGAAATGGCAGCAAACAAGGAAGAAGAATATCAAACTATTTGCATTCGAAGTATTTATGCTGAACTGTTAACATTGTTGTTCTGAGTTGGATTGATTATAATAATTGGAATCAAGTGTTTAAATATTTAATTTAAGTTATAATTATTTAGTGTATAATATTGATATATTGCAGTATATATGTATATACTATAAGAATATTACTGACTAATTTTAATTAATTGACTGATACTTATATTATATTTGTGTTGTTATATTGATATTATATTACATATAATTCATTATGGGGTCTGTAATTACTGAGACTTTTCATTTAAATGCTAATAATATTCTAGATGAACTAAAGGAATATGCACTTAACAATCCCAAAGGCCAATTTGAAACTGCGAAGCATGCGCAGTTTATATATATTCAATTTCATAAAATTATTAGCTTAGCTGAAAATACAATTATAGATGCAATCTCTAACATTGAATTGCCAGAATTATTAGAAAACAGGCTTAAATTATTGGCAGATAAAGAAGATATCAAAAATCTGATTAATTCAAATACAATGTTTGATTCTCAACAACAAATTCTAGAAAATTTGGACAGAATCAACAATAATATGTTTAATCTAGACTCTGCAGCTAATATTATAAACAACCAAATGGCAGTTATGGAGAAGATAAGAAACATTGAGGATAAGACAAACTGTATATCCCTAAATGATAGTAATATGGAAGTTCAGAAAGCAGTCTTGGAAAAATTAGACAGAATAGAGAATAAGACCACTCAAAATATTCCTTCACAACCTACTTATAGCAGTGTATTTAACAACAGCAAGAATGGTCAACATTTAACGAACAAATCGAGTCCTCAAAAAGAAGTTATCTTAATATATAACAAGGACAAGGATAACAACAATAGTGATGTTGTTAGGAAACTGATGCAGATACGAATTAAACCATCACAGATGCATATTGGGATTGACAAAATGAAAAAGATAAGGGGAGGAATCGCCGTTGAAATAGGACAAAAGAGAGACGCTGCCATATTTGAAAAAACAATTGAAGAACAAATCCCGGAACTGGTCACACGACACCCTAAGAGAAGATGACCACACGTCATTATTTATTCTATACATGGCGAAATACCAAAAGAAGAGCTGCCAGGGCTTATCTACCAACAAAATCCATATATTTATGAAAATTTTACGGAAAAGGAATTTATGGATAACTTTCGAACTAAATTTAATACAAGTAAAAGACATGCAAATTACAAGAATTGGATATTCCAAGTTTCTCCTAATTTAAGACAGCATCTAATTAAACTAGGAAAGGTAAGTATAGAGTGGTCGCGTTGCAGGGTTGGGGATTTTTGCCCAATCCTGCAATGCTTTAAGTGCTGCGGTTATAACCACTCTGCTAGAGATTGCCCTAATGCACATTATACATGCAGTCATTGCTCAGGGGATCATACGTATAATGAATGCCCGAATTACGAACAGGAACCCCTGTGTTGTAACTGTGAGCATGAGGGGGTACACAATGTCATACATAATGCGAGGGATAATCAATGTCCAATATACCAAAGAATTAAGACATATATTGAATCCAAGACCGAATATGGATCTGGACAATAATAATAAAATACGTTTCCTACAAATAAACATTGGTAGAAGTATCTCTGCCACTTCCCTACTTGCTAAGATCATTAATACCTATGATATTGTGCTTGTACAAGAGCCCTACTGTTTAAGAAATGTTCCTGCAAGTATTCCTACTCCCTGTCCAGTTTTACTAGGCACACAAGATTATCCTTGGACAATTACAATTATCTCCAATACCAATCTTTCCATTTTGTTTCATAAGAAATATAGTTGTAAGTATATAGTGGTTACTGATGTAATGCTCAAAGACACAAGGATAATTATAATTAATGTGTATTTACCTGGTGACTACAACTCTAATGAAATAATTGGTAAATTACAACGAATAATTAATGCCTTTAAAAATGTTAACATTATTCTAGCCGGAGATGTTAACGCGCATTCTCCGACATGGGGAGGGGAGAAGTTGGACAGACAAGGTAACCTGTTGGAGAAATTTTTTGGTTTTAATAACCTTTACCTCTTAAACAACCTTATGTCTCCTCCAACTTTCTCCTCCCATAGAGGAGATAGCTGGATCGATATAGCTGTTTGCAGGAGCAGCATATATAGCAAGATACAAAGTTGGAAGGTATGTGAAGAAGATAGCTTAACGGAACATTCTTTAATATCTTTTGATTTATTGGATTCATCCAGTAATAATATTCAATCGTACACCCGTAGCTCAAAATATATATTGCAACGTGCTAACTGGATAGCAGTTAAGGAGTACTTAGAGACACATTTACATAATTCTTACTCTGAGAATAAGGAAATTGTTGGTTTGCAAATAGAGGAAAACATAGCGATCATAAAATGGGCTTGCGATAAATATATACCTAAAGGTAACAATCATAAAAAAGCGGTTCCTTGGTGGACTGAATAACTAGAAGAATTACGTAAAAAATCACGAAAATTAAGGAAACAGTATCAGAAGTGTCGAGACGAATTACAACGCATTATACGAAAGAATGAATATCTTAATTGCCAAATGCAATACAAACAAAAAATTAAACTAGAGAAAATTCGCAGCTGGTGCAATTTCTGCACTGAAACTTCCATTAACCCATGGGGATATATAACCAAGATGTGCAATAATAAACTTCGTAAGACTAAAATTATGGTTGCTTCTGATTCTGATGGAGATAATCCAACTACATTAATACAGGAACTAGCATTGCAGCTAGACTCGTTCTGTCCAAATGACAACTTAAATAATTAATCAGACTTACAGAAGCACATTCGGGAAACCACTGAGGAACCATACTATACGGAGGACATGCCAGCTTTTAGTGTGGAGGAAATACAGCAAGTTTTTTGTAACCTTAAAAAGGGGAAAGTTCCTGGTTTAGATAACATAACATCTGAATTGGCAAAAAACCTCTGGTTTTTAATACCGCAACATCTTGTGAATCTTTATAATGTATGCTTAAATCATTCTATTTTTCCAAAATCATGGAAAATAGCAAAGGTCGTACCGGTGCCAAAACCAGGATCCCCAGATAGTACAAGACTAATACTACAGTCTTTTGCCCAGGTTGCGAAAAAAAAATGGGGCCTGTCCTCGGGGGCGATGTCAATTATATATGATTGCATATATTTCCCAATCATTACCTATGCCTGTGGCACCTGGGGCTGGGTGACAAACAAAGTTCATATCAAACGAAAACTAATATCATCACAATGAACTGCCTTACTTCTAATAACCAAGGCGTACTGTACTACTACCAGTAACACCAGCCTTCAAGCCATTGCCAGGAAACCTCCGCTGGACTTATCGATTAAACAAAAAATGAATCTACAAAGAGCTAAATGGGGAGAGGCGATCGAACTCAATCATCAAAGAATTACACATAATGAAATTGAATAGCGTTTTCCATACTGTAATACTCACCATTATAATACAGCTGTGCATTATAAAGATAATGAAAATGGGATTGAAAATATCAAAGTGTTTACGGATGGATCAAAACACGATAACATGGTTGGATGCTCCTTTGTAGTTTACAAAAATGAAGAAGAAATATACCATAGAACCATCCGCTTAGATAACAACTGTACAGTTTTTCAAGCTGAACTGTGTGCACTTTACATATCCAAATAATGGCCATTTTATTTACAGGATAAAGTTAATGCTAACATATGTACAGATTCTTTATCTGCTTTTAATATGATTATTAACACCAATTTACACCCCATTGCGGAAGAGATTCGTAGATTAATAAATCATTCAAATTTTAATATCACCATATCTTGGACACGAGGTCAAGTCCATCAAGGCACAATGGGAAATGAGAGGGCGGATACCTTGGCAAAGCAGGCATTCATTACCAATAGAATATGATAAATACAGTATCGGCTCAATTAAAAGACTATTATGGGAAAACACCATCCAAATTTGGCAAAATGAGTAGAAACAAAACAATACGCATATTACTTATGAATTTATACCAGATCTAAAAAAATTTTACTCTTTAGAATGGTTTTACCCGGACCATACTACAACACAACTTATGACAAATCATGGCAAATTTGCTAGCTATCTAGCAAGATTTACAAACCGAAATGACAATCAATGCTCTACATGTCTTGCAATTGATGGTTCAAAGCATTATATCTATCTATGATTGTATAAGATTTGAATGGAAAAGGATAGAACTAATAAGTATACTAAAGAATAATGGAATCAAATGGCCGTGTAAACTATCTGATATCTTGACTAATGGGAGCACTTATAATGCTTTTGTCAGTCTTGCCAAACAAATTTATAAGATCAATAACCAAATTATCTATAACTGAGATGTACCCTATTGTAATAAATCACATTATTGATAAATCAAATATTGAAATTAATATTCACATAAATTGAACAATAAAATTGTTGTATTGGATGGCATTTATACTTATTTTCATGAATATCACCT
>NW_019384654.1:166880-170736 GCF_000671375.1 Centruroides sculpturatus | reverse complement strand
ATATACGTATTTTGGAAATGTTGAGTCGGATTAGTCTAGAATCGATTAATTTTATGGAAGAAAACCTTTCAATCAGCCGTAGTCCGTAAACTTCACACGTGTCGGGCTGTAATTGGAAGGACTGGTAAGAAATCGGATTTCTAAAGAATGGAACGTATCTATGATCTTATAGGGGGTTCGACTGTAATATGTCTGAAATTATGTATAGAAACGTAGAAAATGCAACTTTCTGTAATTGTTCTAGAAAGTTCCTGACTAAAAGGTCAATGACAGTTGCTATGGTGATTGAAAAGTTGAAATAAGAATAAATCGTAGAATTGCCATTATTCAAAAACTATAAGAGCTATAATTATAAAATGTTCAGAGTATTACATTTTATGTCTTCTAAGAATTATCCGAATATCTTTCAGAAGTAGCCCACCGGAAGGAAGTTAGAGGGTGCCGAAAAAATCAACGGTAGTAGTTAATATCTTCTAAAGTACTGGACCCAGAACCCCAAAAACTGGAAGATGTTTCTCACATTAGCATTGCGGACTACCCATGACGTAGTGACAGTGGGCCAGTAGAGAGCAGAGTCCTTGCCATAATGCGATTTTCGCGGCAATTTTCGTACGTGCGTTAATCAAGCCGAATAGTTTGGCCGAATATTCGGCTATTTCGCCACGCTCCTGGCCGAATATACTATTCGTTGCAACACTAATCTATATCTATATCTATATATAAAAATGGACATGTATGTCCCTATATCTCACGTTTTCGCCAAAACTACACATCGCACGTGAATGGTGTTTGTATGTGGTGGTAGCCCCAAGTCTCCATTCGTGCATAGGGGTGGTTGCGTCTCGATAGCTATAAGGGTGCGGGAGATATGAGGCTGAAAGTGGTTGAAAGTGGCTTTCTATTTCGAATGTTTTGTTCGAATTTTTTCGAATTTAATTCGAATATTGGTTCGATTTTAGAACGATTGTAAACGTTCCATAAACGTTGAAAATAGTTTGTTTGACTAAACGTAAAAATTCTCTAATTAGTCTGGAAACGGGGGACCTAATTCTTGCATTCTGTGAAAACGGGTAAGATTAGCTATAATGTAATTATCTTAATCTTCACTATCGTTACTTTTTGCCCAGCGAAGCGGGTCCTTGCAGCTAGATTCTAGATTACTTAGAAAAACAGTCTTTTATATATATATATATATAAAAACTATACTATTACATACAAATAAAAACCCAGCGAAGCGGGATCTTGCAGCTAGTATATATATATAAATGGACATGTATGTCCCTATATTTCACTTTTTCGCGAAAACTACACATCGCACGTGAATGGTGTTTGTATGTGGTAGTAGCCCCAAGTCTCCATTCGTGCACCAGGGTGGTTGCGTCTCGATAGCTATAAGGGTGCGGGAGATATGGGGCTAAAAGTGGTTGAAAGTGGCTTTCTATTTCGAATGTTTTGTTCGAATTTGTTCGAATTTAATTCGAACGTAAAATTTGAATATTGGTTCGATTATAGAACGATTGTAAACGTTCCAGAAACGTTAAAAAGAGTTCGTTTGACTTGAGGTGAACAGGAGACGTTCAGAAATAGAATCGGGACCAGGTCTCTAATTAGTCTGGAAACGGAAGACCTAATTCATGCATTCTGTGAAAACGGGTAAGATTGGCTATAATGATAATTACATTATAGCCAATCTTATCTTAATCTTTACTATCGTTACTTTTTAAAAACTCAGCGAAGCGGGTCCTTGCAGCTAGTAATAATATATAACTCTTTTGTTTATTAATCATTTTTCTTTAAACTTATGCGATAATTATTGATATTTTGCAATAAGACGTACAAGAAAACTTCATCAATATTACATGAAATTAAAAAAAATTTCTATGAAATCACTGGATGTGCTATTATTGTTGGAAAAACTAAACAAACCAAAATTTCTGCGTCAGCCTATTAAATTAATGCAGATTTCTTAGTAACGTTTTTATCAGGATATTATAATTAATTTAAAAATCAATATACTTAGAAGCATTAAACTGATTTTCTTAGAATGAATTTATTATTACAGTGCTTCTGGCTTATTCCTATTAAAATTGTATTTTCATTTTTGTATTCCTAGAAATACAATAATTAAGAAAGGTCGATCTTACCTTGCTAGATTAATTCTTGCCTTCTGCCCACCGCTCATAATTACACCTCGTTCTCCTACAATTGTCTGATCTCCTTTAGGAAATAATCTAATATCCTACAATAAATAAATAAATAAATGTTGGACGTTTAAATAAATTTCTTTACAAGTCACGTTTAGTTTGAATAAAATTTGCATTGCATACACTGTTTAAACTAAAAGTGACTTGTAAAGAAATTCATTGAAACGTAGAAAATATAAATTAATTACAAGAATTACAAAACGTCATTAACATACACACCTTTCAATATAAGTTAGCGCACCAGAGTTGTTAAAATGGAATTAAATTGTACGTTGTGAATGCAATAGCGGCATAAGTAAGTAATTACAAAATGAAAGTAAAAGAATCATTTATTGTTGGAATACGTACAAACGAAAAAATATTATAGTAAGCACACTGTTAGGCAACCTTTAGCGTGAATACACCCTGTGATGCTGGCAGGCATATAGGCATACGAGTGCTGTGTTGTGTTTGGCGGTATCTCGGTCCATATTTTTTGCAAATAGTTCTCTAGTTTCGTCAAATTTCTGCACACTCCAATATTGCATTCCATCGGATTCCAGAGATGTTCAGTCGGTGACAAATCACGGAATCGTGAGTGTCAAAAGAAGTGTGAAATATGGCAAAGGCAGTATACTGACACCATTGCCGTGTGTGTGTTCGAAAATTTTACTGTTGGGAACTGGCTCTTGGGAGCCCTGTCCTAAGAGACAACAATGTGGCTGTAGGATGTCACTAGCATACTTCAGGGCTATCGTGGTCTCTTGAATCGTTACTAGAAGTGACTGGCTGTCGTGACACCCCAGACTACCAAACTGGATGTGGGTCAATGTGCTGCACAAAATGCAGCCAGGATTAAAAAGTTCAACACAGGACCTGCAGACATAAACACGATTGTCATCAATGCTGAAATTGAATCTAAATTCATTGCAGTAGACGACCAAGTAACATTCTGTAGTGGTCCAGACTTGTTAGGAGCGTCACCATTCATATCAGAGATGACAGTGGATGGAGTCAATTTGAATTCGTGATAGCAGCCGTAATACCAAATGTTTCTTATCCTGTGGCCTGGAAATGCTGCTGAGAGACGCACGGTTCTATAATAATGGAGCCACCCTGGTCCGTATGTTGGACAACAAACGGGTCGTCAGCGAGTGTATTTGTCATCCGACCGGGTCCTTTCAGACTAGTGGTCTGCTGAAAGTGCCCCAAGCATGTGTGCTATGTGTAATTGCTCTCTATTAATCACTGGTCCTAAAAATTCCTCACAGTGTTTTTTGAACGGTTTAGATCAGTGATGGGCAAACTACGGCCCGCGGGCCAGATGCGGCTCCCTGAAATGTTCTATCCGGCCCGCGCGACATTATTCCTAATCTGACGAGTAAAAAAGAATACAGGCTGTGGTGGTTGATGCACCACTTAACTTGAGTGTTCGTTGATTATATAAAATAACCGAAGCTTTATATCTCACCATGAAAGTTTATTTACAATCATGTACAAAATTTTGTTTTACACTTATTGAGTAAAAGCTCGATCGGTTACAAGCATGCTTCGGTACAGAACATCCATTCGTCGTGCGTAGCGTAGCCGAAAGAGAGAAAAAGAAATATGGCGGACGGCCTGCACATGTTTTTATAGCGCCACCTGGATTTTCAGATGCAGCGCTAGGTTAC
>NW_019384654.1:144907-166299 GCF_000671375.1 Centruroides sculpturatus | reverse complement strand
CGTTCCCTAACGGGTACTTTACGCGGATTCGCGTTAGTGTGCCAGGCCTGGACTTTAAGCGTGCACCGAATTAAATAATGACAAAGTTTGTCAATAACAAAATCAAATATTTAATTAAACTTCTAGTAATAAACTATATACAGTATTTAGTAAAAATCAAACAATAATTTATTTAATGAAATTCAACAAGAATCAACTCGACAAAACTCAAATCAATCTATTTCTAACTTAATTCTATTCTCCTTTGGAATTCGACGAAAATCAAAGACTTAACTTATAAACAATAATTCTTATAAATTAAAGATCCTAATCGTCACCTTAATATACTAGGAACCTATTTCCTCAAACTATCAAGACTTTCTATAATCGTCGATCCACAAATCGAATAACTTCAAAATCACCTTGGAACTAGTTGATGCTATCGGACACCTCTCTCGTTCACTGCTACGAAGCTCATCAAAGCTCGTTGCTATCAAGAGTTCACCTCAGGCATCTTCACTTGACGTTCTGTTTTTATACTGTGAGGTGACGTCACAATTCTGAATGAGATCACTCTTCTCATTTACATACTTATTCGCTAACAATAAATTTTTTTCTATTTGTCTGGCAGCCTATTTTCCGACAATAATTGCTAACCTTTTACATTATTCCTTTTCACAATTTTCGGGACGTTTTTATTCTTTAAGGTTTAGCGAGTCCCTAATTCGTGTTTGTGGGGTCTCCCCCCCTTTCTCGTTGCGGACTTACTTTTTTCCGCTCGGGAAGCGCAAGTGTGCGCGAGTTTTTCTACGGCGCTTTTCTTTCGTCGGTGAGTTGGTTTCTCTTCTATTTTTAAGTTCCTAAGGTGAATGGTGAGGAAACCTTCGTCCTAACTAAACATAAGCCCCAAACAAAAATATAATAAAAGCAAAATAAAAGTAAAATAAAAATAACGCTCGGACTTTGGTTCTTTACAAACTGAAAATTTGCTATTACTGTAATTTCCAAATACATGGCCAGTTATTAATCGATATATCAGTTTTTAGTTAATTGCGCATAATAAGGATAGAAATCGAAAATATAAAGCGAAGAATTGCCGAAATTATTTGGCTATACTTTTTGCAGTAAGTAATTAAGCTTGCAATTCCTCTTTAATTTTTCGTTTTGCTATTAATAATTTTCACTCAGAAGAACAAAGTGAGCATTTCACTTACGTCCTTCATGGTCAGGCGAATGGAGGGGAGGCCCAATGGATAAGGTGTAGATAGATTGAATGTAGACCTTTCATCGGAAATACTTTAGATTCTTCATTTTGACTCGCATTCGATTCAATCGGAGCGCGAACTTGTAATTTACCCTGTCAGTATTCCGGCATGCATAAGTTGGATATGGAGAAATTAAGTGTGATTTTATCCTAAATGTAATAATTGAGAAATTAATATATAATTGACTTCAAAAAGAAACTTATGCAAAAGACAAAATATAAATTTTAACAGAAAACAACAAAATTGCAAGACAGCCCACTTTGGAAAGTTCTATATCTTTGCACTCTAAAGCAAAAATATTTGCAAAATTTAAAAATAATAACTGATTCCCTTTATTTTTATTCCTATTCTTATTTTCTTTATTTCTATGGTATATCTTTTGTCAGAAGGCTCTTACTTTCTTAACGCCGTTTTTTAATGCTCTAAAATATTTTATTTCACTAATAGTATATTGAAAGAAAAATGTACTAAAATCATCTTAAACGTATTGTCAGACTGTTGTTTAAAAAATAAAAAAGGATAATATCGTTTACAGGTATAAAGACATAAAGAAAACTTTTCAATTTGAATCATTATAAATGCTGTGTGTTATAAGAGAGTTGCATAGTTGTGTGACAAAATTTTATAGAATTTTTGCATAGTGACATTTCCGAAATAATTCCGTTCCTTCGTAATATGATAGATAATATACAGTATGTGTTTCGTAGTTTCAAACATCGTTCTTATTCTATTGCGACAAAATTTTATTATTTACACTAGAGTTACGCGAGGACAAAATTGCAGTTAATGCAGTAAAACAATTAACGTTGAAACGAAATTTTACTTTTAATATTATAATTACTAATGATTATTATTTTGTATAGGCCTGCATTGCGTTAGAACGTTTAAAATAAACGGTTAAAATTTTAGGATTCATTAGCTAATAGTTTTAAACGTTTGAGCCTAGAGGCAAAATGTTTGTTGTTGGGTTAGCAACCCGTCCCTGTAAAAATTATAAGTGCTAAAGAAACAGCAAGAAAAAACAGAAATTTCGATTGAATGAGCGGAAGTTCGGCTCCAAGTAATATGACAGCGTCTGATGAAACGCACAAACGGTGTTCGAAACGATCTTTTCCGCCAGAAATATTACGAAAATTGAAACGGGAAGTGTGCGTACTCTATACTAGAGTGGAAGACTCGCTCAGCTACTACAGACATTTGATGAAAACCGATTTGATTTACTCGCTATCAGTGAGGTTAGATGAGAAACAAACGGCCGAATCAGTAGTGATGTCAAGACCATTATGCACATGGGCCATGTAGAGAGGTACGAACGTGCAGCAGGTCTTATTTTGAGTAAACGAATGACAAAGACACTATTTGAATGGAGGCCATTTAGTGATCGTATTGTGACCTTTCGGGTCGGCACCTCTTTAGTGCTTTGTCAGGATTGACACCACCGTGTTTATCGGAACACGGAAGCCGAGACGGCAATTTCTACGCCACACAGTCGCGCGAGCAGTCCCGTAAGTGGTCAGACATTTACATTTACATTTACTAAAGGATTAGAAGACCACCACCAATAGGTATAGCCTTGGAAAAGAAAAGATGAAGAGTTGTAGAAGAAGTGAGAAGAGTGAAGAGAAGAAAAAGGGTAGATAGGAAAGAGTGAAATATGACATCTCAGAGCACCTGCCGAGTGCCATTTATTAAACACAAATAGCCAAAATACAGTGGAATACAGTATAACTGCCCCTGTTTTGAGGCAGTAGGATTAGCCATTACGGCTGACTCGCCTTGGAGCTTAACAAACAATCACGCGCGAATGTACAACCCAAATGAGGGTATAGACAAATCCTCCATGGGAGGGAACAAAAGAAAACAACCCTTCTTTACAAAAAACAGCCCCAAACCGGGTAAAATGACCCTTAACGGCTACCTTGTCAAAGGGCCTGCACACAAACTAACGCGTATGTACATCCCCTATCAAGGGGGAGAAAACCTCCATAACCTTGGAGGTTACAAAAACGCGAGCGACAAATTCTTCGGTAAAGGGACTAGAGACAATGACATTGTTCCTTCAGGTCCAGTGGTACGTGACCAAAGCTCCGTTAAGACACCAACCATTTTAAAACAAAGAACAAAGAACGGTGCCACAATTTATGCCCGTGTAACATTACAAGCCTACCCTGCAACGCCTTGAGGCACAGGCAAAATTAGGGGCAGCCGAAGACGCATAGTCTTAGAGCAGACCTTCACAAATGCAAGCCCGAGTTGAATGTTACCAGGAGGGTCGCTTACCTAACGGACTTCAAGATGTCTATCGCCCTGATGAAGGTTTCGAAAGCCTGGAGGGTCCTATGATTGGTAAGGAAATCTTTCATCTGGCAAGACCAGTGAAAGCCAACATCAGCCAGAGTGCCTGCCAGAAGCCTTCTTTCTACTTTATATTTTGGACACAAATTATGTGCTTTGCGTTTTGGTCCTCATCCATACAGCAGAGGCATTTTGAGTCTTCTTTATTAAGAAATCGTTTCAGATATGCTCGAAAGTTTCCATGGCCTATTATAAATTGTGAGGTGGCGAAGTTGGGCTGGTAGAAGTTCATAGTTTGTCTGTCCATAACACTTGGTAGAAACTCGAAGGCATGTCGGCCTGTATTCTCTGATTCCCACCGGCGTTGCCAAAGTTGCATTATGGTGTTGTTTAACTTGGCTTTAATGAGGCTTGTCGGAAGAGAGCTTAGTGAGATGGGCATGTCCAACCTTGCGGCCCCTTTAGCCAACAGATCTGCCCGCTCATTTCCGCTAACTCCTGAATGTCCTTAACCCAGTGTAAGTGAATCGTCGCTCCTTTTTTTTGGAGTGTTTCGAGAAGATTGATAGATTCTTGAACAATATACAGTATTGTTCGTAACCGTTTGAATTGAGCAAATGCTGTTTTGCTTTCACTGAATATATTGATTGTCTTATTGTGTAGTCTTGGGTTGTGTTTTATGTAATGGAGAGCCCTGAGAATGGCCAGGCTCTCTGCCTGGTTAGACAGATTCATAATGTCAACCGATCGAGAGACAGCATGTGTCTCTCGATCGGTCTAATAAAGTGTAGATCGAGAGACAGCATGTGTCTCTCGATCTACACTTAACAATTAACAATTATTAAATTAAAAATAAAATGGATAAGATACAGAGGTTCTACAGTTTTGTCGCAGAGAGAGATTCACAGAAGGTTCGCGTGGTGAGAAATACCTTTGGTAACAGATATCCCGATCAGGGTCACATCGAATCGAAGAACCGGGTAATAGTTCTTTTTATAAGCTTTTCTAGGATTTGTCCAAGGGTGAAATATCCAGTCGAAATGTCTCGTTGAAATATCCAGGCTCTATCGTGCACTAACACAAAAAAAGCTTGTTGATAAAGGTTATCCTACGGAATGGGCAACGACTTCTTTCCTCTCCGAGGGCTAAAACGGCGACTGACTTTTTTTCGGCCGTCTCTGGCGATATTCACGGACGATTTCGGCCATGCAGAGGTTAATAGTTCACGAGATAGCGTCATGTTGCCTTCGAGAAAATGTAATGGGAGACTTTCTCGGATATTATTATTATTGTAAAAGTTAAGAAGGCCGTACCAGAGGCTTAGCCTTAGAAGAGAAGTAAGAAGAGGATAAGAGAGGGGGGAGGGGAAGATGGGGTAAGTATGATAGGAAAGTGTAAAGAAGAGATTTGTGAGCATCCAGGCCCTGCTCCGTTTGTTGGAACACAAATGAATGTAATACAAAATGTATTGGCTTGCGGTGATCCCTCAGGTAAAGTTGGGAAAAGTGTTTCCCGTCCTGAGACTTTCTCGGATAGCTACAAACAACAACTGTTACGTAACTCAAACAGTATTAGTATTAAAGTCTAGTTATTAAAGAAATTTCTGCTACCTCACATCAATTTTACATCTCGCTTTATTTATAAACACGCCAAAGCGACTGTGGTGCAGATTTTTGCGCTAACCAACGATGCGGAGGACACAATAAAAGATGAATTTTATAAAAAGCTCCAAGACGTCTTTAATGGTATCCCGAATCATGACTTGAGGGTACTGATCAGAGACTTGAATGCCCAATTGGGCAGCAATCGTTGAAGACTTGAGACTGTAATTGTTGCTCATGTATCTCTGTTTATATGAGTGACAATGGAGAAAGGCTAACATCGTTTGTGAACATTACAGGTTGTGTTGGAAACATTTACTTCCAGCATTGGCTTATCCATAAGAAAACCTGGCTGTCACCAGACAGAGGACTTTTAATGAAACAGACTTTATTTGTATTAGTAAATAGTGGAGGTTATCATTGCGCGAATTGAGGATTTACAGAAGTGCAAATTTTAGATCTAACCACGATCAAGTTAAGCTCAAACATCATAAGCAAAAGCAGTTCATGCTAAAATGGACATTCAGTGAGAGAAAAATTATGATCCAATCATTAAATGATGTAATCATCGCAGAAGCATTTACTCTGGAGATGCATAATCTCTTCTCTCTTCTTCGAGATGTAACAGATATACTACGTAGATCTGTGGGAAAACCTCAGGACATTATTATGGAGTTCACCCAAAACATCATTGAAAGATGTCGAGGACGAAAAAACGATCAGTAGATCCGAGATCGCTCGTGGAAGTTAATTGATGAGAGAAAAGATGCAATGCTTAAAAAAGATCAGGCAAAACAATGAGTAAGATGAAGGAAGAAAGCCAAATATACACCGAGTTAGATAGACGTGTAAAGAAAAGCTGTCAGAAAGACAAGAAGGAGTGGTTAGAACGAAAGGGCGTTGAAGCGCAGGAGGTTTTTGACTGGAATGACTCCAAGACTGTACCGCATAGTCAATGAACTGACTGGGATGAAAAGTAACCCAGCATTCCAATAAAACACAAAAACAAGACGCTTCTGATGGCCCAAAATGAGCAGAACAACAGATGGATAGAAGATTTTCAGAAAACATTTAGTCAGGCAGAACCGATCGTCATACACTATTTCGATATTGAGGATACACAGGGTGAGCTTCAGGTAATTCAGAAAATGGTGATATTAGTGATATTACCCTTGAGAAAGTAGTACTTGCAATTAAATGTCTAAAAAATAGCAGTGCAGCCGGTTTTGACAAAATTATTGCTGAGGTTTTGCAGCCTGAAGAGCAGTCTATGTTGGAACAGGTTAACGTTATTGTTTAACAGGGACTGGTATTGTGGGGAGGTCTCAGAAGATCGTTATAGTCAGATTTCCTAAGAGAGGAGATAACTCTGAGCGTACCAACTGGCAAGGTATCAGCCTCCTTTCTGTGCCTAGAAAGGCATTTTTGTATGGTCCTCTTTCGACGCTTGCGGATTTCCCTCTATCAACGATTCAAAGAGGAGCAAGTTGGGATTTGCTGTGGAAGATCGTACAGTGAGCAGATCTTATACCTTGGAAATATCATCGAACAATTCATTGATTATTGACACCCATTTGCTATTAATTTCATTGATTTCAAGAAGGCTTTTGACAGTGTTCACTATGAGTCCCTCTGACAAATCCTGCAATTATATGGTGTATCGACAAACATTTTCATCATTTTCAAGGTCTATATCTGCATTCAAGTTGTTGCGTAAGATTAAAGATGGTCAAATAGACTTCTTTAAAATTATGACAGGAGTCACGAAGGGATCGCCCTTGATTAGGTCATTCAGCAGGAATAAGAGTTTGGTGCGCGCATTGGGGCTGGCACCGAGTGATCTGACCAGGACCGTCTGCAAAAATTTGGGTTTTGCTGACGATATCGCCTTATTAGAGGAAAGTGAGACAATGCTACAACACGCATTGTGTCAGAAGGGACACAAAATTGGCATCAGGATAAACGACATTAAGTTAATTGATATTTAGATCACATCTCCAATGAACAGGTTCTTCAGAGTGTGATATGCAATCTTCATAACTTTGTTGCCAATAGAAAAGTCTTTCTGGCCGGTCACATTTTTTTTAAAGAACAATAGGCTTCCTAAAACAACCATAAAATGGGTTTCCCTGATGCCAAACGACCACGAGAACTTTCCAGGAATACTTGGCTTAAAACTTTTCTTCAAGATTACAAGATGCTCAATATGACCTGAGAGAAAGCTGAAGCTTTTGCCTGTGATCAAAATCGATATAAGATAATTGCTGCCCCAGTATGCTACTTAGCATTGGAAGAACTACTACTAATACTATACATTGCACTATTAATTAATACACAATATGTTCATGATTACGAATGTAATTGCACTGTTATAATAATTAATGTATTAAACATTGCTACTTTATTGATGTTTAACAGAAACCCATTAAAATATAAAATCCAATTACATCATTTGTACTTTCTAATAATTTAACTTCATAAACCATGGAACCTTTCTAAGAAAAACGCAATACAATTGACTTGTAACGTAATCGTAACGTGAAACATAACAGATCATTTTCGTATTATTTTGCAGTTGATAAACAGATGTTCGTCTACAACCGACATAAGTATGCAAAAGTTTTAATAATAAATGCATAAATTATCTTACCTTTTCTAACGCAGTGATATGCAAGATTTTTTTATATTTTTCTTCGTGATATTCTTCTCCGAACAAGATATTTTCTTTTACAGTTGCGTTGAATACCCAAGCTTCTTGAGAAGCATACGAGATCTTTCCTTTCAGAGACACTTCACCAGAAGTAATTGGAATCTCTCCCAACATGGACATTAATAGAGATGTCTAACGAAATTTATGTCATTTAATTATTTGATACGAAATGTTTTGCATAAATAATACAATTATATAAATATTTTAGAAATATTTACGTATTATTATAAGGATATTATTTCAATTATCAATTGCTTTACTTTATCAGCACATATAATGCAACGGATGATAAAACATATTCTGTCAATTCATAAGAAAAACAGACAAATTACATTTATTAATTAATCAATACAAGTTTATTATTTAAGTGTCTAATGGGACTTATGGTATTAGTAGTAGGACGTATTATACTGTCGTCCGGGTGCAGCGAATTAAGGAAACTTATTAAAATATTTGTTTCATTATTATCATTTGTTTCACATATACACACTACGTTTGTGTTTCGGACCACTTGGTCCTTCATCTGCAAGTTATTTTTTATAATTTTATAAAATCTTGTTTTAGCACCTAGTGGCTGTAAACCTACTCATGAGGGACCAAGAGGTCCGAAACACAGAGTCAGCCGATTGCAGAGATAATGTTTAAACGCCAATCGTGTAGACCGCAATTCAGAAAACTTTCATTGCAGAGACGGCATATCTCGCTTTCCACAGTTTAACACCGATTAGAAACAAGTTATTTGATCTACTTTTTGAACTCTTTTGATAGCAGGTTTAGACAGCATTTTATTTGAGTAGAAGTCGCCATATTCATTTGTTGGTGGCAAAGTTTATGTTACAATTGATATTTTTCATGTAATAAATATGGTAAACGAGACGAATCAAGAAAATTATTCATCTCGACAATTACGAAGAGAGAAAGAGATCGAGATCGAAATAACTTTTTAGAAATATATTCCGAAAACGAATTTCGAATTCGATATCGATTTTCTAAATCTGAATTTGTTCGTATTTTATATCGTATTGATGACGAAATTAAGCATCTAGATGGAAGAAGATTGCCATTAACTACTGAACAACAGTTGATAACATTACAATTTTATGCCACTGGAAGCTTTCAGAGGTTAGCCGGTGATCTTATCGGGATTCATATCTGTACTGTATGCAGGTATCTATCAAACTACCATTAAATAAATATAAAAAGCATTTTGTATAATGATAGAGGCGTTTATAATAAAAACGAGGTCTTGCTGCCAGCAGATCAACAAGAAAACAAGGAAGAAAATTCGTTTTGTATAATTTCCCATGCGGTTTATTTATCCCTGAAATGCGATTATTGTAACCTATTTCATCATAAAGTACTCAGCAAATCACTATACATAGAACTAACACTTTACTCTTGCCGAGAAATATAATTTATTTCAAAACAAACGTATTCAGCCTGATTCACAGGCCATCCTCAGGTTGAGAACCAAATTTGAATTAAAGGATTCCGTTAATGAAATACAAAATTCAAAAATTAAAAATTAAATAACCAACGGAGTAACATAAAATAAAAATATAAAAATGTAAATCATATACATATAAGTATTAAGAAATACAATTACTAATACATCCAATAAAACTACTATTTTGACTGGTTAGAGCTCTTATTAAATTTCTTAATTATAAACTTCCATGCAGAGGGAAGACTTTCTGCATTCCTCGCATTTAAACAGCCTTACTGTATTTTACTTCTATAAATCAGCAACTTTTCAGCTGTCAACGCCAAAGATGAGGAAGATAAAGGTTTTGTAATGGCTGCCTCATTCCATTTGAATACAGATCCTTGTGCTTGCGCCATTTGGGACAAAATTGTTGCATTAGACTTCTTTCTGATATTATAACTATGTTTCTAGAGTCTAGGTCCCAAACTCCTGGTGGTTACTCCAATATAGTCTTTTTTAACGCCCAATTGCATATTCTCAAAAAGAATTCTATAAACCCCTGCTTTCTCCTCTGACATTATAACATCCTTATCATTTCTGAGGATTTTGTATAAATTACGGGCCCTTTTTGTAAACATTTTCGAACCTTTTCTGCGAGCAATCTCTTTCATAACGCTATTTATACTTTCATTATTTGTAAATTTTACGATTCCAGTGGGAGAATTTTTAAAAGACCCTTTCTTGATGTTCGCTGCTTCATGCTTCCTAACCATTCCCAGAATTGCGCTTTTTCGGTAACCTATGGTCTTGGCCAACTAACGTCGTTTAACGTAAACTTTGTTTCTGCAATCGGGTGAGTGTGTACAGGTGAAACAGGTGAAAAATAGAGACTGTTTTTTTCTAAATACGTTTCGTGAATTTGCAAAACCTGAAACCTGTAAGATAGAATCCTACTAATAGAATTGTCCCAGTAGATACTTATAAAATAAACTGTATAATAAGGACACAAAGGCATGTGAATCAATAAAATTTTATCTACGAACTTTCGTAGAGGGGCGTACAATCTGTATACAGTATATAAAATCTAATGTATGCTTGTCTGTGTGTCCTTCATGCATTACTACACCATTTATCCGATTATCATAAAACTTTGGGAAGTTGTTTAATACACTCCCGCGTAGGTTTCTGGCTTAGTACATTTATCCTACGATAGGTGGCGCGCGTGTATACGAGCATTTCAGCACGAACAGGAGTTAAAACTTGAAATTTGGAACACAGTTAGGGTACGTCACGAGAACGCACACTAAACAGGGATTTTTTGAAATTTTCCCCACGCGGGAAAAGAGACACAATTAAGGCTTCTACAATGGAAATGTTAAGAGAAAGCAACGTGCTAGATTTACAGGCGCAGATGCGGTTTTTTGCGTTAAATCGAACTTAATTCTAGACCCATATAAAAATTTTTTAATTAGTCTGGAAAAGAAAACCTAATTCTTGCATTTTGTGAAAACGTGAAAGATTGCTGTAATGTAATAATCTTAACTTTCGCTATCGTTACTTTTTATCAAGAAACGCCGGGCTTATCTCCTAGTAATTAAATAATAAAAAAATTCAGTTATACATGCACAATGTTGTTATGCATAAATTTCTAAAATCAATTTTTATAAACTAATACTTTTTGGAAAACATAGAATAAGAATAACTTGTAGATTTAGAATTATATATTAGTTTCATGGAGAAGGAAACTAATAAAGAATTATTGCATTTATATTTTTAAATAAATATTTATATTCAGTTGGAGATATTAGATCAGCAATGACTTAAACACGTAATTATAAACGTCTATAATCAAATTGTATATCATATTTCCCCTTCATTCAGTCAGTTTATTTTAATGCATTACAACAAAGATGAACGATTTTATAACGGATTATGCACACAACAAGTTAATTAAGTCAAATACAAACAATTACATGACGATTTTTCTATTCTGACACAAGTTATATATAATACCTGCCATTTTGCCTAAAAACTACACAAAACATATATTTTTTATTTTCATGAATTCGAATCAAATAAAAATAAAATAAAAAGGGATAAAATATCTTAAGTAACCAAAGAAAGAATTAAAATTTGAAGTCTTTTTATTATAAACAGATAAATGGTTACATTTTGTGTAATTTTTAAAACGGTCGTTAAATCGTAAAGCATGTAATTAATTTAAAATAAATTGAAAAATTAAGATATTTACCTTTCCTGATCCAACTTGACCAACAACAAGTAATAATTCTCCAGGTTGTATATTTAAAGATATCCCATTCAACGTTGTTTCGGTTCCCTTTTAAAACAACAAACAAGCAAAACTAATCTTAAACGTTATAAATAAAAAATAATTATATACTAAACATTAATTCATGACACATGTTAATAAATTTAAAATTAATTAGTTTATTGTTTTTAAAATGAATTATTTGTACAGTATATATCGTACGTCAATTGAATGTCCCGTAACATTTTTATTAATAACCTGACACCCTGTAAAATAAAGTCGATAAAACGGATTTTCTCAGCCACCGTTTAATAAAGTTTTTATCTGTTATTTCAGTAGTAACACCAACAAGTAGAGAATATAACGTGGTAGGAATTTCTTCAATGAGAACATTCTCTGAACTTGTTTGTGACACGTGACACTCCCAACAAATTCAAGTTACTGACAATAGAACGCAATACTATTTTTTAATACAATATTTTTCTATCACATAGTCATTATGTAAAGAGGTATTTTTCAGGCGACCACTCCTTATTGGGTCAGTGAATTCTCGACATATTTTAAAATTTACTGATAGCTTGATAAACAGGTGTTTTGCTCGTTTACTCTAGAACTTATTTGATGTTCAGAAAAACCGACTTTATGCAAGGTCAAAATTTTTTTGTTTTTTTGCAACAGTGAGTGAAGGATTCTTACCCATTATAATAATTTCAGTACAGCACTATCTATGCAAAATCGAGTCAACAACTGCCGATAAACGGCACACACACATTTATTTATATTAGCAGAATGCATTTGATACACTCAACACACGAAATGATGTAATAATTTACGCAAATGATGAAATGTGAAAAATACTGGAAAACAACTAGTGGTCTTAAACTTTTCCAAATGACTGTAACATGTGACCAATACTAAAGTGACAATCAAGACCATTCCTAGACAATTATACCAATGGAATCTATGCTCACGATGCCAGATGTCACTGACCCGTAGCCATCGTCAATAAAGATTGCAGTGGTGTAGGGCTGAATTAATATAAAACTGTTCTGATTGAAAATGAATCGTATTCAGTGAAGATTCAGTCCCATTCTGATCTGTGTCTTGGCAACCCGCATAGGCGTGTATCGACATATTCTGGCTATTATGGACTCTGGCTTTTACTTTCGAATATTACAAGTTAAAACAACAGCCAGTTGAAACCAATATATCTGCAACAATACTCATTGCATGAGAATATAGATTAATAATGCTAATTAAAATGCACACGGAATAAACCATTGTGACGAACACAATTTTGGCATTTAATTTTCCCCCATTTAATAAAATTGCGACAAATGACAGAAGAGTAAATAATTTTGATGTAGGATACGTTAATTACTTGATATTCCGCTTATATATAAAAACATTGAAATTGTTTTCATACCTTTCCTAAAGTATAAACAATTAAACAATATTAATTGTTAAACTCTGAAAATATTTATTTAAAGATTAACACAGAATGCTTTCCAGGAATGACTTTTATGGGGAGCTGACCCCTATTCAGGCGTTATTTGCAAGGAGAAAATCCAGAAAACTCAAAGCTGCCAGCCTGCTCAATCAAGGCGCGAACCCACAACCAAACTGCCAGTGTTTAGGATCTGATCACCTTCACTATGTAACGGCGTCCACTCAGCCATTGGAGGGCCATCTATTTTAAACTAATATCAGAGATCTGATCAGCAAGCATTCCCTCTTGAAATGTTTCAAGTTACAATGTTTGGTAAATTTACAATACTGGTTGTTTTATATCAGGTCACGTGTACACTTCCTATTGTAGTAAAGTTAATTGACGTAGAATTAGTTATCGAATTAAAGTTATTTGTAAATTTGACACAATGTAAACTCAATATAAATTTTTCATACCATTAAAAAACAATCAAAAGAGGGATATTACGACCAATGTGTAAATAGGTGCAAGATTCTACGGTATATTTTTACAAATAATTTCATTACTATTATTTATGTCTTACATCATAACCACAATTAAAATTGCATCATCGATTAATTTAATAAAGTTACTTGAATTTGGTTCCTGCAAACCTTGTCCATTTTTATTTAAGAAACAACAATATATTTACAAATATTTCCAATACAAATCACATTAAATTTTATAGTTATACATAGGTTGCAATGCATGCAGTATTTTATAATATTACCACAATTTAAACATTTATGAAAAGTATGTAGCGTTACAAAGACCTGTGAACAAAAATACAAACATTTTTCTTGTATGCAAGGTAGTTTAAAATTCTTTTAAAAACAAGCAAGGTCTGTATCAGGAAAAATATTTTTTTGAAATCAATCCACGTGATAAGGAAAAGTAACACAAGAGTAATCTACAAACGTAGCAATAACTTCTGGAATGACTTACTGTGAGAAAGGCTTTTTCAATTTAGAAGTTACACACGTAAATAAAATCCGAGAAAACTCCACGTTCCAACTAATCGGGCGAGTGTCATCCCGATACTAACTACCATAATTTTGTAGTGTTATTCAATTATCTACTAGTAAATCAAAATGACTGTTGTTTTCGTTGAAATCTTAATGGATATCGCTAACTTTTTCACTAATTTATATATATACATATATAGATTCAAAAAACAGAACAACCAGCGGCGATCAATAATTTTACGTGAAAATGCTTCTAATTAAGATACATCTACAATACTTTAAAATTATCGAATTAAACGAATCGCAAAAGTTATTATTATCATGGTTAAACTTAAATTTAAAGCCAAGTCTTACTTTTTCCCATGCAGCTGTGACAGTATCCATGCGTATTTCCTTTAAATTATCTTCTTCTTCTACCGTTTTGGCAGCATTATTCTCTTTTTCATGAAGGAGTAGGAAACCCTAAATTAAAATTCCGAAAATGTTATTTATATTAATGGAAGTTTGCACACTGCGAAATACGCGGTTAAGGTGCTGTGCTACTACTCCTGGGATTTAAAATCAACTCGTGGTTATTAAAAAAACTAAAGTATTTTTTATAACACGATCTATTTCAATAATGTCTAGCCTTGTGTCTAACTACCCGATTTTCCCAAGCTTTGATTTGGCTAAAACGTTAATTTATTTAACAAAAGAGGCCAGAACAAAATGACTAATAATGAATATCTACTTCTGTAGAAAAAATGATTATACGGTGTTTTATAAACGTTGAAATACCAATATTATAAATTTGTTATTTAAGTTACTCTACTTATTTCTAGATTTTATTATAAATAACAATAGTCGTATGACCGATGTATTTCAGTTCTTTTACTTGTAAAATTGTTTCGTTATACGTATGCTACACAGATTTCACAAAATTGAATATATCGTTTTCATCCGAATCATGTATAATCCTGATTCCTCACAGAGAAAGAAAATGCAAAAACTTGTGTAAAGCACGATATTAACTTTTATCAGGTTTGAACAGATGTTACTAAATTTTTTAACATACAAAACAAATACAGCACACTTGAGTTAACTTGTATTGTAAAATTGCTTCTGTCATACATACAATAATATTTTTAACAGGTTCTATGAAAAGTCATCCGAAAAACTTTAGCTAAATGTTGTAGTATTGGAATACAGTATATTTTTTAAAAAGTTTTCTTATGCCGAACTATTCCGCGATAAACAAAGAATGTATCGTCAGAATATTGAAAATTAGTTTGCACACTTAATATCATATTGATACTTACTAACTTCCCCATCATGCTTACATTGATAAATCTTTATCACTTAGTTCATCCTCACTTATTAATGAGTATGCTGAAGATATTAAAATTGCTATTTCCAACCCATACATTCTCGGTTTAATATTTGATCTCAGACTGTTATTTAAATTTTCCGTAGAAAACTTGACTAAAAATCTCTGTTCGTCGGGAAGTGAATACTCTGGAATAATTTTGAATCTGTACTTAACAGAAATACACTTAGCTCAATATTTTTTACTAATATTCAATCCGCAGTTGACTAGGCTTTATTTGTTTGGGCCCCGGTCTCAGTGTCCTTATTGAATAAATTTAATGCCGAATTACCTAAATACAGTAGAGCGTCAATTATCCGAAAGAATTCCAGTCGGAAAATTTAAATTTTCGCCAGTGCTGTGGCGCTGCAATCTTTGGCTTTGTCTCGGGCTACTCAAATATTTTACGTTTCTGATACTAAATTAACTTTTGAGGTATAATTTTTTATTGTTTTTATATTTTTCAATATATTGATTTTGTTCGTACAAAATAAAAAATAATTTTTAACGATACAATTGTCTTCGTTAGGCTTAACATCGACGAAAATTCAACGCAAAGCGACACGCAACGAAGAAAAATTTCAACATCGGATACGTTAAACTATTTTTTCGTACACAATCGGTTATCCGAAATATCAGTTATCCGAACAACTCCAGTCCCCAATTGATTCGGATAATCGACGCTCTACTGTATATTTAATTCTTAATAAACTTACTCATCTACTTTTACAGACCGACGTAGCCAATTCCCGTTTAGTCTTACATTTCCTCTTCAAACGTATAGAACATTATGATCAAACATACATTTAAAAAATTTTATCGGTTTAATTCCTTCACAATATATTCACATTCGTATTCTATTTGTTACCACAAGATAAAGTCCCGCATTCAATCACCCTTTTGCCGTTTGAGTGTCACTATTCAATCATTTTTATATCGCAACAATAAAGAAACGAAAACTCTTGAGGACAAGTTATATCTACATTTTCATACATTGATAGCTATTTGTAAAGAAATACTTTATTTTGATTATTGTTTTAAATATTCATTTACGCAATTGTATTATTATTATTTCTGATGCTAGTGAGATTCTACTGAAGATCATTCAACAGCGTATGTGCTCAACTTTAGACAGAGAGATACCAGATATACAAGCAAGTTTCCCAAAGGGAAGAGAAACACATGATCATATCGTAATCTTCGATGGATCATGGAAACAGCGAGGAAATACCAAAAATATATATACCTGTTCTTTATTAATTACTGAAAGGTTGTCGATTGTATTACAACAAGTTGTGGAAGTGCGTCAAATAAATCGGAATTTCACCGCATCTCACTCAATTCTTATGATCGCTGTATACTAGTCAGGAAGCAATGTATGAAATAGTAACAAAAAACTGGTTAAAAATTAGAAGGAACACCCTCTACAGCTGAATCCTTTCACCATGACTATTCACTTTGTACGCAGAGATGGCGATTAGAAAAGCAGATTTGAATGAGTATAACATTGGAGTGAAAATTGGAAGTAGAAAAATTAATAGTCTGAGATATGTAGATGACAACACGCTGCTCACGGAAAGTCAGGAGGATCTAGAGCAGTTGCTACTGAAAGCCAAGCATTAAAATGCAAAAGTAGGCTGCTTCTTATCTACAAGAAGACCAAAATAATTATAACTGCAAATAATGCGAAAGTCAAAATAGTGAGCAACAATGAAGAAATCGAGGTATTGGAAGAAGTTTTATTCCTCGGGTCCAAAATCGACCGTAATGACGATTGCAGTCCTGAAATCAGTCCTGCATAGCTCTTGGACAAATCTCGATGATAAGCATAAACAGCTTTTGAAAGAGCAAAGACATCTCCCTCCAAATTAAATGCAAATTAGTTATCGCTATTATCTTTCCCATGGCCATATATATGACTGTGAAACGTGAACTCTAAAGAAAGAGGACAAAACAAAGATCGACGATTTCCAACTGTGGTGCTGGAAACATAATTTTTATTATGCATAGCGGGATCAGGACATGCATGTATTATACATTAATAAAAGTTAACGAAAGAACGAATGTGGTGTTATAGACGGCTATTGCGCATCCCAAATACAGCGAGGATCACCAACAAAATTGTCTTAGACAGAGTCCAACCGAAAATCTAATGAAATCCCAGATCATCAAACAAATATTATCCTTTTATAATCATACTAGCTGCAAGGACCCGCTTCGCTGGATTTTTATTTGTTCGTACATTTGTATATAATATAGTTTTTTATATATATAAAAGACTGTTTTTCTAAGTAATCTAGAATCTAGCTGCAAGGACAAGCTTCACTGGGTTTTTATTTGTGGGCAAAAAGTAACGATAGTGAAGATTAAGAGAATTACATTATAGCCAATCTTAACAGTTTTCACAGAATGCAAGAATTATGTCCCCGTTTCCAGACTAATTAGAGAATTTTTACATGAGTCTAAAAATATGTTTGATTTCCCACAAAAAACTGCCTGTAAATCTTGCATGCCGCTTTATATTAACACTTCCTTTGTTACTCAACACTTTCGTTGTTAACACTTCCATTGTTAACACTTCCATTGTTAACACTTCTATTGTTAACACTTCCATTGTTGACACTTCCATTGTTACACATCTTCGAAGTCAGCCACTTTCAACCTCATATCTCCCGCACCCTTATAGCTATCGAGACGCAACCACCCCTATGCACGAATGGAGACTTGGGGCTACCACCACATACAAACACTATTCACGTGCGATGTGTAGTTTTGGCGAAAACGTGAGATATAGGGACATACATGTCCATTTATATATATATATATATATAGATATAGATATAGATATAGATAGATATAATATAATAAGAACTTGAGAAGGCGATCATGCTGGAGATAATTAGCAGAAAACAGAGCGAGGCCGACCAAGGATTCGGTGGCTTGACTCAATTGAAAAGTCACTGAATTTTTTATAATTGAAGGTGACTGTGCAAGATAGAAAGGCATGGAGAGCTTTGGCCGATAGTCGAATACAACTAAACAAATAGTACAAAATAAAATTATTATTAATATTTTATAAAATTATTTCTTGTATGTTTTTATTGAATATGTTATCTAACCGTTGTACCAGAGGAAACGCTTATTGTCCAAGAGACATTTCCTTCCTTCTTTCAAAGCAAATCTTATAATATAATGAAGATGAATTGATAACAATAATAATAATAATGATAAATCTCCTGTAGTCACCAGCTGGTTGTAATAGGAGATTCTAGTAACTTTACTGATTCATAGAGCAATACGGGCTGCGGCACAAACAACTGGTATGAATACCCATGCCAGTAAGGTATATGGAGTGTAATCAAGCTAAGAGTGACCACACCCATATTTTGTGAAGATATTTATAATGATAGTAACCAGATGTAAGTGTGATACCGGCTCGGACGTTGCCAGGGTTAACACGGTCCGCGTTAGGCAGAGGCTCACGTTCGAAAATAGGCCACAGTCTCCTTTTGTTACTGGTGGTAAAAGCAGCGCCAGCCCAACATGGCTACTGCAATGCCCTCAACAGATGAGAGGAACCAACTTATCCTTGGTGTTTCTGTGACAATGCATATACAGACCACAAAAGATAGAAAACCATGCCAATCGATGGAATGGACAATAGATCGACACAACAATATCCTCACTTCACTGTCGCCGAACAAAGAAGTGTTGATCAAAAAAGAACAATTATACATACAACCTTGTCCTACAAACAACACTTGAACTTATCAAACAACAGGTTGCAGATCGAATACAACAGACAGAAACATCTAACGTTAATGAAAATCACGTAATCTGTCAGGATAATCCAGCAAAAAGCACTGATTACAGCAAACACACAACAACTACAACAAATGATACCACAGACACTTCCTGTTCGGATTCTCACAAATATCTTATCAATAAAGAAGTAATCTATTGATTAAGTATTATATTAAGTGTAGAAATTAATTTTTATTTTTTTTCCAAATAAAGACGTTTGCTATTGGTCAGTGCAACTTATGCTCAGTAATTAAATAGTAGAAGTCTTCGGATATAATCCGTATAAGCTTACAGAGTCAAATAACATTGATCAAGCTAGTGTAAAAATTAAAAAAAACTAATTTCTTTTATCAATGGAACTGCCAGAGTATATTTAAAATATCTGCATATCATTCTGGGGAATCTGAGATTAAATTAAACCCAACCTAATTATTATCCAATATTGAGCAAGCTAGTGTAAAAATTAAAATAACTATGTATGTTAAAGTAAAAGAACTATTTTTTATCAATAGAACTGCCAGAGTATATTTAAAATATTTGCATATTATTCTGGGGAATCTGAAATTAAACCCAACCTAATTAATATCCAATATTTGTTTATGAAGTAGGCTATAGAAAACACCGCACTAATAATAACCTTTCCTACCAGGTCATTGATATAATGGCTCGACCAAACTATAAGCATAAAATGACCTGTTTTATTGCTCAAAGCAGAAACAGAGTTTAACAAAGCAAAAAACAAAACAAAAACGTAAACAGTATGTTCGAACGTAAACAGTATGTTCGTCTTCAGGTGAGAAATTCTAATCGCATAACGGTGATAGTGATATAAAGATATTTTGATCTAATTTTTCGTATAATTTTCGTGAATTTTCTTAAATATTGCATGTTGCTTAGGTACAAATTTCTGCATACAATGCAAGCTGACATTTCTGTGTAACCCTATTTTCATTGTATTCAACTAATTTTATTTCTTGCTTATTTATGAAATTTCAATTTTTAGAAACTTATTCGAATTCCTCAAATTATTAATTTTTAGAAGTATTCAATTCCAACCATAACTAATTACAGTAAAGACTTCTACTTCTATTCATAAAAGCTTAAAAACTTATATGGATTGGCATGTCATCTCAATTTCGTCAATGTGAATAAATTCGAACTCATTTTCACAATACAGTTTTCTGTAATGTATGGTGAAAATCGAAGATAAAACGATTTTTTTTTACAAGTCGAACCTGAATTTCAGGCATTGTTCAGGTTAAATTAAATCTTCGTATCTAAAACCTTATAATATTTGCGTGGAAAAGGTTTCCGGATTATTATATAATTTACCACAAAATGTTGTCTGTTCAGTAGACTTTTTTTGCTTAAGTTTCGGATTTNATGAATCTGTCTTCCCTAGTTGTTTTAGTTATTTTAGATTAAAACTCAACTAAAATAAAGGAATTTGATGGAAAATTTGCCATGTGTCTTTAGAATAAAACACAATATTAGTGTTTATTACGCCACAAATTCTAAATTAGTATTACAGTAGTTAAATTTTAAAAGAATAGGTTTTAAAGTGTTTATTACCTGTATCCTCTTCAATGAAACCAATATATCTGAAACGAAACTCATTGCAATAGAAAATAGATTAATAATGCTAATGAAAATGTACACGGAATAAACCATTGTGACGAACACAATTTTGGCATTTAATTCTCCTCCATTTAATATAATTGTGACAAATGACAGAAGAGTAAATAATTTTGTTATAGGATACGACAATATACTTGATATTCCGCTTACATATAAAATCATTCGAATTGTTTTCATTTCTTTCCTAAAATATAAACAATTAAACAATATTAATCACAAAACTCTGAAAATATTTATTTAAAAAATTAACACATTAGCATATAGAAATTATATTAAAATCTGTGTAAACCGGGATCCCAGAATCGGATATTGTTCAATATTTTTCCAGTTTGTCAAATTTATATTTCGTACAATATATATATATATATATATATATACATACATATATTTCAAACAATATATAGGGGAGACCGAGGCAAAATCGGCATGTTAACCTTTACTTAAATTTTGTGTAATAAATACTGCTGTAAACTGAAAAAAAAGCTTTGCATATTGTCTATTGGAATGTTACCTTACTATAGAACTGGTTAAAATCAGTTTGGAAATAAAAATAATTAAAATAATTACAACTTTACAAGAAGAGAGAAATTGACGAAGTTGCCCCGGGTATAGGGGCAAGATCGGCAA